>NC_085038.1:4076680-4264851 GCF_963692335.1 Osmerus eperlanus
CACACACCAGCACGCCAGGGCACGTCAGCAGGCTCTGCACGCTGTCAATCTGGAACACGCACGGAAACACACAAACACACACACAAGTACACACAGACATTGGACACATGTAGGCACACAAGTACACACGCAAACACAGACACATGGGCACGCACACGTTAAAATATAGTATCAACTCAAATAAAGAACATGGTACAGATGCTATCAGACACAAACTTGGCTGGCAAACAAAACACATACTCCACGCACACGCACAAAAACGGACACCCACACACCGATCCCGTACCTTACGTCCCTCCATGGTGTAGAGTTTCCTGATGTGACACTGCATCAGCTCCGAGACCTCTTCCAGGAAGGCCCTGAGGCTGTGAGTGGACCGCCTCCCCAGCACCACACTGCGCCTCACCCCCGGGTCGCTGTTCTTGACCAATAGCACGCGCCGCTGCCGATGAGCTGGGTGGTGTGTGGGCGCCGCGGACGCAGCGGGCGGGCCATCGGGCCGGTGTGGCCGCCGGCCATGATGATGCCAGACGGCGGGTCGTTTGCCCGCCAGCTCCATGTTGATTGGCTTAGCCTGCCGCCTGTCGGAGCAGAGGTAGCACGCGCCGTCCTCCAGCTGCTCCAGCTGCTTGATGTTGTGGGTGCCGCGGGGCGTGGTCACGGTCCGCACACCGAACGGCAGGGGCACCTGCACACACGTGCAAAAACACACGCGTCAACACAGGAACACGGGAACAGCTTAAAACTGCATCAGAGGAAAGACAAGCTGGAGGAATCTGCAGGCAGTCTGGCAGTTCTGAGAGGAGCTCCCGGGTTAGTCTGACCTTCTGTGAGAGGTCATCCAGCAGGGCATCAAAGCATTTAAAGCTGCGTTTGTGGATCGCCATCCTGACCCCCCCAAACTGGTTGTCGCCGCTTTTGTAGAAGGTGATTCGCTTAACCGGGGCGGCGGAGGTCACATGGGCGAGGCGTGCAGAGGGCGGAGGCTGGGGGAGCGGTGAGGCATCCTTAAACGGGATGTGGTTGTCCCACAGATCTGCCGGGGCTGACTGCATACTGCCCTCTCACACAGACCTGTACACACACACACACGCGCAAACAAAAACATCTTAATTTAAGTCAATTTATGAAGAGAATTGTTGACCAAACTAACAAAATCCTACAGGGTAGTCCAAATGTTTAATCTCTTCACATTTCCAAACCTGTACAGTTGGATGTAATTACACTCACACAAACACACACGCTGTTCTGTAATCTGTAATCAGGACATCAGAGCGTTTGACTGGGGATTCAGGATAACATTGAGCCAAGTAGAGCTTTGATCCAGTAATGATGCTGCTCTCTCAGTCTGATAGCCTGGTTAAATCACCCAACATATGCTAATTAACAACACACCAACCAACACCACGGTAGAAAACCACATATTATTATGATATATATATTTTTTTTGTTTTGTTTTTGCAAATATCATCATATATATATGATGATATTTGCAAAAATGTCCCAACTGTCCAGGTATGAAGAGAGAGAGAAACCAAAGTTACTTGAAACAGTTTTTGGACTACTGTGGGTGGTTTAACTTGTCAAGCACCATTGTGGTATTAACTGTTCTGTTGTTTGTCATGTCACTGTGATTTTGTATTGTTACAACATGGTTTAACGCGTGTATTTCTGATGAGTTAAGAGGCTAGCTCTCCGGGCTAAGTTAAGAGGAGAGTTACTGTACCAATCCTATTTGGAGCGTAAACTGCTCAGAGGTCTGCTTCTAGTTATGACATTGCATAACCCAGTAGAATCAAGCCACCTGCCACACAAACACACACGCATACATTAACAAGTATACATACAGAGGACAAGGTAATGGTGTCAAACAGGTCAGTACAGCATGAACAACCCTTCCTGGCATCCATCTATATTCCAGATGTTTACCACCAGACAGACCACCTGAAAAAGCCCTCACTCTCCTCCCTTCATCTTTACATCAGCTCTGACCTGATCTGACTGTCATACCCTCATCCCTCCACTCTACCGCACCCTCCACTCTCAAACACACACACAAATACAAACCATTTTCTCAAACGCACACACAAACACACTTTTAACACACCCATTCAAACACACAGACCAAACACACACTCACTTACACACAGACACACACACACACACACACACACACTCCACCCACCCTCTCAAATTCACAGACACTTCACCCACCCTTCATAAATGCATACACACACACACACACACAGATCCAGTGGTGGACCAGGTGATTCTAGTATGCTGGTCTGAATCTAGGCCTTCACTAGAGGATTACTGCTCCTCTTCCCTACCTCTCCCTGCACTCCTTAAACTGTTCTCCCTGCTGAGCCCGTAATAGGCAACTTAATCCAACAACAAGGAAGGTTAACAGTACACACCCACACACATGCCCACAGTTTGAGGCGAAAAATTAATCAAACAGAATCCTCTCCTCTCCTGAGATATCCTGTCACTGCACATGACACGACAACAGGCTTCTGGAGCTAAGTCTTCTGAATCGACAAGTAATAACAACCGGCTCCTGACTCTAGCTACAGAACACGAATACTGCCTGGCTTGTCACCAACACTCATAAACACGATCATCTTAGCTATTACAGTGATCAAGCTGTTCTCCCAACCAGAACAGGAGTCTACATCTTAACAGTAGCTCCTATCTGTCCCAACCACCAGCAATGTTACTCACATAGTCAGGAAACATAATGCACCCAGGCAGAAGCTGTATATAGTGAAGTCCTTGAGCTTCAACCGTCCCCAGTTCTGACTGCCACGGTCAGATTGCCGTGAGAGTGTAAGAGAGAGAGGGAGTGTGTGTGTGCTAGCTGCGTCTCTGTTAGTGGTAATGAAGAAGAGCGTTAGCCTAGCCACGTTCAAACGGCCTCCTCCTCTAAGATGGCTGCAAATAATCTGGACACAGGATGAGAGGAATGAGGGAGGGGAGGAGAGGAGGAAGGCCAAGGATAGAACGCAAAGCCTCCATAATCACCTGTGATCTGAGTGGGTCACAGCTAGAGAGGAGGGAGGGGGTGAGGCTTGAAGGTGCAATAGGTGTAGAGCATCGTGCACGGGGCAGCTCAGAGAGAGGAGAGCTGCAAAAGCTGAAAACACATGGAGAACTCCACCGTCTGCCCCACGCCTGAGCTTCAGGGAAGACAGGAGGCCTGAGGAAGGCTGCAGTAGCTCCACTGGCCATCGTTAAAGCCTAGTGTCATGTGACTTTATAACATCCTTTGACTTGATGGTTTCAGTCTCGTTAGTCCACCTGTGTCTTGTTTGGTTCTGTGTATTTAGGTTCCTGTTTTGTGTCCAGTCTTGGTCTTGTCATTACCCATTGTCAGTGTGAGAACCCTGTTGTTTTCCCGTTTTTGAGAATAAACCCCTTTGTTTGATGCCATGTTTGCCGACTCTTGCATTTGGGTCCTACCCCACCTCTCGCCGTGACAGTACCACTCGCCCTGGCATATAATAGCCCTGATGCCTTAAAATATAGGTTAATAACCTATTTTATAACGTAATGACAGGTGGTATGAATTTATACAAGCCAAAGAGTTAATATAGTTTCATCTCTCTTTCTGTCTCTTTCTCCAGCTCACTGTAATTGATAGCAATGCAAACAGTCCAGTAATAACCCCAGTCATAACCCCTCCATAGTGGAGCAGTGGCGGCTGCTGGTCTTTCAAAGAGGGGAAGCTCATTTCCTACATCCTAAAAATGTTTTATTTATTTGGCTATTCACTGGCTAGTTCACCCCTACGACACTAACCTAACCTACTGAATGAATGAACGAACGATCTAACAAAACAATATTAATCAAGGAGGAAATGTGGAAATTAGGTTAAACTGAAACAAGGAACGTGGTGTATAATTGTATGAAATGTATGATGAAAATTGGTTAGCAATTTCACCAAGCAAATACCAAGAAATAGGTTGCTGCAGCTTCAGTGACTTTTTTTTAGTACAAAATTACTGTCAATCAAAAGGAGATGCAGTCTTTCGACAGACCCTCCAATCATCACACGGAAGCTCAGCGTCCAGGCCAGCCCACTCCTCCATTCACCCCCAGAGACGCTGAGCGTCCGAGGCGGGACATAATCTCAGCATTCATCCAATGACCGTATAGTTTCGAAGCACTGAAAAAAACTGTTAAAAGCAGCCCCATTGAAGTCCATGGAAGCTGAGCTTCAACAGGGAAATGCACTGTGACGCTACAGGAATGTATGAGAAGGAAATCAGTCAGTCGACTTGCTAATATATGTAGCTCATTCTGAAAGAACTCGTCTTCGATATGAACGTGTTCTAACACATTTAAAAGGTTAACACAATAGTAAATATTTGACCATTAATTTTTTGACATTTTAGGGGACGCTGAGCTTCCCTTGCAGTCTTAAAGAAATCGCCACTGTAGTGGAGGGGTTATGACTGGGGTTATTACCCAGTCGAGGTGTCCTGAGGAGATGGACAGTACAGTACACCTGATCATTGGACCTGCCAGGTGAAAAGCTCTATTTTGATTGCATGGCTGTTAGAGATTAACTTCTTAGAAGTGAGAGCACAGCCTGGACTGTGACACACACACACACACACACACACATACACACACACACAGTGCAGTGATTAGAAAAAACAGATTATCCAGTTGGAGAAGGGCAGTCCTAGAAAGATTACAAAATGACAGACATACAAACAAACACAAACACACACACTGGATCTGTGAAGGGTCTAACCAGTAGTCTGCATCAGGGGCTCGCTAGCTGGACCTGATATGCAATATGGATGGGGGAGAGTGAGGGAGAGAAAAAGAAAGAGATAAGTGAGGGACAGAGAGAGAGAGAGAGGCTGAGAGAGAGAGAGGCTGAGAGAGAGAGAGAGGCTGAGAGAGAGAGAGAGGCTGAGAGAGAGAGAGAGAGGCTGAGAGAGAGAGAGGCTGAGAGAGAGAGAGAGGCTGAGAGGTTGATTGAGCCCCCTGGTGGCTGGAGCTGGTGCTGCGTGTATGAAAGACCAGGTGATGCTGAGGAGTACTAACCCACCTTCTTCTCAAGCCTTGTCACCTGACAAACAGAACACGTGGTAAAACATGTCCTTCAACCCAGATACTGGGGGAGCTACATCTGGTGTGGTGCTTCTCAGAGAGCTGCCTGATCTGATGTCATGAAGGTTAGGACACTGTGCGTCTACACAAGGATTGTGAACAGCCAAACCGAGCAACATGAAAATTAGGATGTTTAATTCCATCACTTGCCAACATCTACCTACCAGAACTTCCAGTCTGGACCTGAAGGAAGCCCCCTAGCTTGGAGTACAGTAGTGGAGAACCGGGCAGGAAGAGAGTTGGGGTCAGCTATTGAGATATTTACATGCAAAGGAAAAAATCTCAAAGATTCTCACATTACGACATAAAAAGTACAGGGATGCAATGGTGTATGTTCTACCAGCTTTGGGAGTAGACACATGCTCCACTAGTTACGAGACAGGACTTCAGAGAGATGAGGGAGACAGACAGAGAGAGAGAGAGAGAGAGAGAGAGAGAGAGAGAGAGAGAGAGAGAGAGAGAGAGAGAGAGAGAGAGAGAGAGAGAGAGAGAGAGAGAGAGAGAGAGAGAAGAAGGGAGAGATAAATGTGTAGGTGGGTCCCTGGGCACTCTAGGCACTAAGAAATAAAGGAGTATGACAGCCTTTCGATTTCCTATTATGACAGAAACTAGACAGCCAAACCTCCCAATGGAGGCCTCAGAAGACCACTGAGAAGTGAAACACAGGGAGGTTTACGGGTACAGACTCCACCAGTGACTATATATCAGAGCAGTTATACTGCTCTGTTGCTCCTTCATCTGCATCTAAAATCATGTAAGGTACTAAAAATAGGTGTCCCCTCTTCCCACTCTGCCTTGCTGTCTCCCTGACCCTCATCACTTAAACTGAGCCGTGACTCACCAAATTCAGAGATCTTACATGTAAACAACTGGACCAGGGCCTGGTTTTAACACACACACAAACACACTCACGCACACACACACCTTGCAGCACCCCACTTATCTATCTCCCAAAGCTCTGGTAACATAGCAGGTTGTTCAGCACAGCTTACCGTAATTGAAGCATTTCCCGGCAAAACACCACCTTCTAATCTCCAGAAATTTCTATCGGGATTATTTAAAAATATATATGTTTAATCCTGATGAGAGGTGTGTATTCCAGACCCCTAGCCCACCTCAGTCCTTCAATAGGTATATTAGTGCTCCAGCTAGAATCCTTGAACCGCACATGCGATTAACTAATTTCTGGGTCAGTTATCCGAGAGAGCGTGGGGACAGCCTATCTGCTCCTTGATATCTTTCAATTAATGTTAAGCACAAAACCGGGAATTGTCCGTTGCATTGTTCTCATCGCTCGTTTCATTTCTCAAACTAATTATTATCCACGCGCTTGTGGAAGAGAGGAGACGTGGGGGAGGAAGAGGGGGATTCGTGAGAAAGAGGATTAGCCTAGACATGCCTGAGCCATCTGTGTTGATAGGGAATTAACAAAATCTACTGTGCCTTACTGCAGACGCACACACTCAGGGTCAGACTTTACAAACAGGCAATTTAGGAATTTTTTATTACAAACCGTGCGTGTATAGGCTTAATGTTTTATTGTCTTAGCCTATTATAGCCTACAATAGATCTTCCACGTGAGAGAAATTCTCAACTCACACTATGTTGATGTAGGGATGGCGGACTAATTATTACAGCAAATAGGCCAACAAGTAATTTTTGTACCGTATTCTGTACCAGGCTTTTGAAAAGTCTGAAGCTGACGTCACCAGTCACACCTGTCACTTGCACTTTGGTTACCCCTAGCAACGAAAGCTCCCCTGTCCCCACGTAGAAAGCCCTGGACAACTGCAATGGCTGCCTTATCAGAGTCTGAAATGGGAAATATAACGATACTTCAGGTATCTGAATAACGGAGATG
Organism: Osmerus eperlanus; assembly: GCF_963692335.1. Classification (NCBI taxonomy): domain Eukaryota; kingdom Metazoa; phylum Chordata; class Actinopteri; order Osmeriformes; family Osmeridae; genus Osmerus; species Osmerus eperlanus. The sequence goes on from NC_085038.1 coordinate 4,083,669, forward strand.
AGTACAGTAGGAAAGAATGTAAAAGTGGTCAAGCTATAGGTAATAAAACATCAAATACCTCAGGAGCAGAGTTAGCTAAAAGGGGAATAACTTAGAACGGGCAACACAACACACAGTAGAGCTAGCTCATTAGCCTACTAGTACGACAATGCAGCGGCGTATACAATTAGCACACTTGGGCAGGATTATAACCGTGAAAATCCGCAACGTAAATTTGAACTGGCAGACTATCCGACGGTGAGTTTGCGTGTTTTCCCACGTGACTCTGACTGATCAAGCAACAAGTTAACCGACTTAACAAACTACAGACATCAAACAGCTTGAATCATTGTGTTTTCTTTACAAAAATCTATTAAATATTAGCATACTCTCATGGAGCCAGCAATCAAAAAGCAAACCGGTATCTTACCGTATGTGGCCCTGCAACCTGGCAGTCCGCCCATCAATCGCAGACTAGTGCATTTCGCACAGCCGTGCTCACGAGTCTGCGCTCCACACATTCCACATATACTTATGATAACATGTTTTCATTTGATAAAAACACTGAAACATTGCATTAATAACGATATCATTGGCCGTTCGACGTATGAATACAAAGACAAATAGGTAAAGTAGCCTATTAGTATGAGGGGACGTTTAGGAAATAATTCAGACTGTCCTTACACATGAAACGTTCACACATATTCATACTACTGTAACTCAAACCCTTTATTTTATAATTATTTCCTACAGACCCTTATATCTTCAAACATTACGTGTAATTGATGATGATGATGATGTTTGTGTTGTAATGGATCAGAGAGAAGAGGGCCTCTTTCGGCTAAGCCGCCACTTCTCATGGACGGAGTTCTCCGGCGACGAGACTCAGGTGCTTGCCCATCAGCAGTTTGTTTATGAAACCACCATGTTTGCTGCCGGGAGAGGTCTCTGTTGGTCTGAGGTGACATCAGTGGCCAGAATGTCCAAAGACATCTTCCCTGAGCTCAAAGGTCAGTTTCGGAAGAGCCATGCAGCAAGTGGTTCCTTACAAGGTTAAAACCTATCTACAGTACAAGTCTTGTATTATTTCACACTGCACAGTCTGGGTGCAATGCACTGCATCTAACTCACTAATTGATTTAAGACTGACAAATGAGGTCAAATTTGGGAGCCAATCTTTTTTTGTCTACAGATTTGGACCCATCTAGAATAGTGTCCCTGATCAGGGGAAGGTTGTTGGAATATTTTCCCCGTCTCAACGCCTTCCATCACGCAACACTTTTCCACTTCCTCTCTGAAACCTGCGTCACTAGGCAACGGCTAATACAGGCTGTGGTGGGCGGAGCTGGCAACCTGTCAGTCGTTCAGAAACAGCTGGAGGTCCAGGTACCCCCCCTACCCTTACCCCTAAATCAGGTAGGGTGTACTCTGAACGGTTATTCTCTGTAAAGAAAGTGTTCATTCATTCAAGTGTATTCATTTGTTTTTCCTATTTCGAATTAACTACCTGCTTTAACTACTAATTGCCAAGTACCCAACTACCTACCTTCTACAGTAGCCTACCTAACCTCCTTCCTAGTACATCATTATCTAACCACCTCCCCAGTACTTAACTAGTCTCCTTCTACCTCCCTACATTCCTAGTGTCTAACTACTGTCTTCCTAACTACCAGGGCACCGATGTGGATTATTGGGAGCACAAGCGTGCACATTCACATCTGGCCGCCATCGAGAAACTGAAGGAAGAGGAGCTGGAGCATCTTAGAAAGGGGTCAGAGGTCATTCTGGAAGAGCTGGACATCCCTCAGGAGGGGAAACTGGACAAAGATGTAAATACACACACACACACACCTCCCTGCTGTCAGTGGGCTTACTGCTGCCCTTTTAGAGTACCCCTGAAGTGGTGCTGTGCTGCCGCATAAACCTGCTGTGTTGTCTCTCCAGGCTGTGATGGAGCTGGTGCGAAGTGCTGTGAGGGCCAGGGGAGAGCTGCTGCTGGGGAGACTGTTGAGAGAAAGCAGCCTGGTCTATGACCTGCTGGAGCTCAAACTGCAACACACCACTCTGGCCACCAGGGGGATCCCACACACATGTCATGCTGCCGGCAGCGCTGGCCTCGCAGGCAGTGGGACTGGCCCTGCACACACAGCCAAGGCCAAGAAGAAGTGAGAGCTGTCTGGGAGTGGAGCAGGACCTGTTCTGTTGGAGGAAGCCTGGGTCACATACTAGAGACAACATACTGACTAAAGCATAACACACTGTTCAATGATAGTGTTAATTTTCATATTATTTTAACCCCCCCCCAAAAAAAAAATGCGTATTAACATTGATATGTATGCAAGTACATTATGTCCATACCATTTAATGCCTTTTTGTTATAGATAGAAATAGAAACAAGTAAGCTACACAAATTCTAATATTTAATTTAAAAAAGTATATTTTGGTTTGACAAACAATTACATAAATAACTGCAGTACTTGTTTCAATTCAAGATCCATTCATTATTGGACTGTGGAGTGTCTAGCTTGCCCGATATTGGGTGAATACTGAAAGCTTTAGTATTATGGGATCCAAGAGATAAGTAGCATTTCAATACAATAATTTAACACTCAGAACTCCATAAGCTACATTCCGAACACACCAGAGAAGAAACTTAGCACTTGTTTCACAATTATACACTCTGTAACAAACTCCAACAACAAAAAAACAGAATAAATAAGTTAAACATCAAAAAACAGAACAGACCTTAAAAAAAAAACTTCCTTCAATCTATGGCTCTAGTATCATTCCGATATATATATAGCCTAAAATATACATTTACAGTAGTGTCCAAAATCCTGAGACCACTAGTCAAGATATTTCTATATTGCAGTTGTTTTGAATGTTATTAAAATGTGTATCAGCGTCATTTTAAGGGGAAAAGTTGAATCTTTGCCAAACTTTTCCTTAATATATTGGTATTTCCCCTTTTTGCTTTAATGACAGTGCGCATGGACTCCTGGGAAACCTGATGACCCATGCTGAGTGTATATTGTATATTATATTCAACCTATGTATGTCTAACACGTGCCATCCCAGATAAAATGCATCCTTCGGATAACATCAGTACAGCAAACTAGTGGACACTGACATCAGGCCACTACGGTTTAAGCACCGTAGCGCGTGCTATGGATACAGCACCCCGTAGCTGTGGTTACAGCACCCATAGCTTTGGTTATAAAAAAGCATCCTCATGGTTCGTGGGAGTTGTGAGTACAACTGTACAGTACAGGACTACCTGGACGACTGTAAAATCACTGAAAAGGCAAGCAGAACTCGTCAGGAACGCCAGCCAGCTGCTGGGTATCTGACATGACGCCTTAACAGGAGTGTCTAAAAAAAAAACTATGCTTGCAAATCTAGAAACAGAAATATTCGTCAATTCTAACATACTCAGAAACCAAGCCCGTGGGTTAGGCTATGTAAGCAAATTTATCGTAACAATAAAGTAGCTTATGTTTCTTTTAGAAAGAGATTTGGTTCTATTGTTTGTCTCGTGGCCCTTTGGGTTGAAACACACTTTACTCTATATCTGCGGCAACAACCAGGAAGTCCGTTTAAGGTCTGGGAGCGAGACCTGGGCCGGCCTTAGTAGGCGCGTGCCAGCCGGTTGCCAGGGGTGATGTGAGTGAGCATCGTCTGGACGAGTTCCGGAAGGTCGTATTCATGCTTCCAACCCCAGTCCCGCCGTGCCGCGCTGTCGTCAAACGCCATTGGCCAGCTGTCCGCTAGGGGTTGGGAGTGGAGAACGCTAGGTAAACATCTTTAAACTATGAAGCCTCGGATCTCGCGAGAACGGACACTGCACTAGCATTCACGGCCAACGGGCGCTGCACTATATCAGACAAATATAGGTATACCTAATGTAGGTAGAGTTACTGTAATTAGTATAGAAACAATGACATAACACCATTCACATCCGGCACACCCCTCACCTATAGCCTGTCTGACAGGGTCCACGTTGTACGTGACCCTCAACTCAGGCAGCACCTTCTGCATCTCCACAGCCAGCTCGTGGGGAGTGAAGCTCATGGCGTTGATGTTGTAGGTGCGAGAGCCCAGGGCCTCGTCGGGGGCCTCCAGCACCTCCAGCGTGGCCCTCAGGCAGTCGTCGATGTACATCATGGGCAGCCTGGTGTCGCTGCGCAGGTTACACTCAAACCTACCGCTCTTCACAGCCGCGTGGAAGATCTGGACAGCGTAATCTTGGAGGATGAGGAGGGGGGGGTTACGGGAAAGAGTGAGGAAGAATGGCGGGTTATTACGTTGATAGTAAAGTGACTTTGGACTTAGGGAGAGACAGATGGAGGTTCCCTCATTTACGTAACAGAGGAGGGGTGTCAGTGTGTGTGGGGGGGGAGGTTGTGGCCAGGGTGGGATCTCACCCGTCGTGCCCCCACCAGGCTGGGAGTCAGCAGAGATGATCCCTGGGTATCTGAGACAACGGAAGTCCAGCCCATACCTGTGGTGGTAGTACTGACAGAGAAACCCGGGGGATCAAGTGGAGGTGTGTATGTGTATATTGTTTGGCTGATTGTGTGTGTGTGTCTTGTATGTTTGTGTTGTTAGTGTGTGTGTATTACCTCTCCCATCAGCTCAGCGTGGACTTTGGAGACACCATATATGGTGCGAGGTCTCTGCACACACAGCTCAGGGGTGGGGTCCCTAGGTGAGGAGGGCCCGAAGGCTCCGATAGTGCTGGGGACAAACACACGAAGACCATGTTCTGCTGATATGTCTAATATGTTATGGAAACCTACGGAAAGAGGGAAAGAGTTAGTGAGTGTGTGTGTGTGTGTGTGTGTGTGTATGTACTCCTCAGACACCCAATTCCACACCGTACCTGTGATGTTGACCTGTCTAGCCAGGCTTACGTTGTCCTCTCCCACAGCAGACAACACAGCAGAGTAGTGGACCAACCAGCTGATGTTGTTGTTAACCACAATCTCCCTCAGGTTCTTACAGTCCAGGATGTCAGAGTAGATAAACGGACCTGCGGAACGCAGTGCGTGTCCTAAGTCTGCACAGACTCACTGCATCGTTGGTACTCTTGACAAGTCAGGAGGCATAATGTACATACCACTGTGGTAGACATCATTGGGCGGCATTCTGATGTCTGACAGAATCACATTGTTTTCCCCAAATCGTCTCCTAAAAGAACCAGAGGTATAAGAAAAATCGAAATGTCCCTCCATATTGCAACTTACAAATAAAGGTTGGGCAATTTTAGCGAATCAGAAGAGGTTATGCAAATTCCCTACCGCAGCATCTTGGCAAGCCCCACCCCCAGCTGGCCCAGCCCCCCTAGAACACACAGGGTAGAGCGATGTTGTCATGGACACCCCATCTAGCTGTTGCCATGGAAACCCTGCATGAAACCAGTGCTGGCAACCAAACTATCAGAGGATGCAGGGCAAGACTCTTGACAATACTCTTTATTGTTATGATAATTTTTACAATAAACGATTGGAAAGTTGCTTACCTGTTATGAGGACTTTGGGGTGTTCTTTCTCCGTTAATGACGAGGAGTGAATGCCAGCCACGGGACTGACTTGAGACAGGGGGGAAATGATGCTACGCACTGTTTTTAGCGGCCTGATGATGCTGTTCCTTGCCGGTAACGCACATCGTGACACACCACTCAACCCGGCCACAATCATCCTAGTACAAAATACATAACTAATGATACACACTCATGTAAACGCCTTATTTGTCTACCGCACTAGCGCTATAAGAAGATCAGCTAACGTCGACTCGCTAGCGCGTCCTATCTAGTTGCAAGAGAAATTATCCACAGAACATTATCCACAGAAAATCTTACCAGGCCAGCTCATGCTAGCAAGCTAGCTAATTTGTTCCCGTACTTGTCGCTTAAGACACGTAATCTAGTTAAGTGTCTGTATAGTACAAAACACTCTGGTTTGACTAAAGTTGTATAGCCTTGTCGGATACTTTTCAAACGTATAAAACTAATGAGTTAAAAGTGGCTTGCAAGTCATGACTTTGGCGTAACTACAGCCATGCACAGGCTAACGTTAGCGTACTAGTCTGTACACAGTAAAGTACTCACCCTTGGCTTGATGACAGCTACTGTATGCTGAACTGATCAAATAGTTTATAGCTAGAGTACTACGTTAAAGTTGGCAATATTCTCTATATCCCAGCGATTTATCTCAACAGGAGAGTGTCGGGGCCTTAATGTAAGGCTCACAACTTTTTACTTGGGTAATCCTGAATTGTGATTGAGCTAGCTACCTAGCTAGTGACTGTGTTCCGCGTTGCCTCGCGCTATTCCAGCAAGGAGGAGCTCGTGTTTACTTGGAAGATGTCGCTTTCTGATTGGGTGATGACCCAGATTGGATTTAATGCCAGGTGCACAATGATAACAAAATACAGAAAAACTTGAAATTTGTATTTATTCTATCCAGAACTAAGACACGATTGGCATCCAAATGATTCCCAATCCCCAATTATTACGTTTTTCTAGTTTGAGCCTATGTTGTAGGCCTACGGACCCCATTCAGTCTCTCTCTCTCTCTCTCTCTCTCTCTCTCTCTCTCTCTCTCTCTCTCTCTCTCTCTCTCTCTCTCTCTCTCTCTCTCTCTCTCTCTCATATCCTATCCCTTGACGGCTCAAAGACTGATTCTCCCACTCTTTCCTTCAGCCACAGTGATGCTGCAATGGTAGTCATGACAACAGAGTCTAATCCAGTGGACTCTGGGAGAAAAAGGAACGGATTGAGCAAAAGAAGATGAAGAAGAAGAGAGAAAGGGGGGGGGGGTATAGAAGAAAAGGGGGTTAAGGAGGAACAGATGTGTCAATGGAGAAATCAACCAGCATCTCCTTCCATTCCCTTGTCGCCAGTTTATGGAACCAAACACACACACATGCACTACCCCCTTGGCACGTCTCTAACATGCTCTGGATGATTAGGTTGGCTGAGCTGTGGTTGGGGGTATTGGTGGGGGGTTAAAGCCCTTCTTCAATCAATGGCTGCAGTGCTCCATCTTTGGAACCAAATGTCTGAATGCAGGCTTCACACGCAACTCGAGACAAAGTCTGAATCACGATCTCGTGCACGTCATGCCATCGGCATACTCTGCTCATCTCATTATCATTATCATCATCATCATCATCATCATCATCATCTTTCTCTCTCTCTCTCTCTCTCTCTCTCTCTCTCTCTCTCTCTCTCTCTCTCTCTCTCTCTGACTCTCTCTTTCCCCCCCCTCTCTCTCTCTTTCCAGAATGACTCTTTCGAATGTAGGCCTATGACTGTAGTCGCGTGTGTACGTCCGCGCGCACGCCCGTGCAGATGTGGATGCTGTGAGTCAAGTCTAACCATAGGGGGCAGAATGTGTTTGTGACTTAACTGAGCACACCATAGATGGCTCGAGCTGCGGAAAGGATCGGACAGCGGTGCTTGTGCCCAGTTTGCAACCAGAGTGAATGGACGGAATGATGCGTGCGTGAAGCTTTTCTTGCTTCACCGGGAACATATAGCTGGACGGGGAACGCAGGTGCCAAAATGCCACAGACAGTTTGAGATGCAAAATTAATTGGGTGTCCGGACACACATCTCACGACTGGAGATGCATTACGTCATAACCCACCGTCGCCCTAGATGACCGTGCGCGTAGAAAGGCAGGGGATGCGGGGCTGGTGTAGAACGGATTCCGCTGCAACTCGCGGGCGTCCGGTGCCGGTGGAGGTGGAGTGGGAGCCGCCGTCGTGCGGCCGCTGGGTCTGATGGCTCCACGCGCCCCGGGAGAGACAGAGACACAGTCACCGCGGCAAGAGAGGGACAGGTATTTGGGAAGTGACGCATCCGCCACTTTCTGGGAAGAAGAACGGTGTGTGTTTTGGATAGGAAAGGGAACATGGCCGCGCAGTCCGACGGAAGCACAGGGGTTATATGTGGGTTTGCGCAGCTCTATGAAGGGGACGCGGAAGAGCCTTTGGACTCGGCAGCAATTCACATTTGCCAATGCTGCCGAACCTCTTCCTGCTACTGGGGCTGTCGCTCCGCGTGTTTGGGGTCCCTGCTCGGAGGTAGCCCGCCGGGGGTTGGGGGGCCCGGGGTCAGGGAGACGCACTGTCCGCCTCACGAGCGCCTGTGGCTGGACTGCCTGTGGATTATCCTCGCTCTGGTGGTGTTCTTCTGGGACGTTGGCACAGACTTGTTTCTCGCGGCGGACTATTATTCGAGACAGGACTATCTGTGGTTCGGTCTTACACTGTTCTTCGTGCTCGTGCCGTCTGTGCTGGTCCAGATTTTGAGTTTCAGATGGTTTGTTCAGGATTACACGGGGGGAGGACTCGGGGCGGTTGAGGGGCTAACAAAACGAGGGTCTGCAGGACTGGCTACGGTCTATCCCGGGAGAGACCGGGTCAAGCTGGCATCGGTGTGGCTGTGGCAGGCCACCATACACATATTGCAGCTGGGGCAGGTGTGGAGGTAAGGACATCTCTCTTTCTCCCTCTCTCTCTTAATATTGCTGTTTAGCTTTCTCGTTCTCAGACACACAAGCGCACATACACGCATATACATTGTTCGGGGTTAAGTGGTTAAAAGAACTGCTCGTCCGCTCGATGTTGCTGGAGCTGAAAACTGTCTCATGCTGACAGGCAGGATGGGGGAGGGAGGGTGATTGGGTTGTGTGTGTATGTGTGTGTGTGTGTGTGTGTGGGGTGTGTGTGTGTGTGTGTGTGTGTGTGTGTGTGTGTGTGTGTGTGTGTGTGTGTGAAAATGGGGGACAAACCTTTTCTTCTTGCTGTCTTTCATACAACCATCCTGATTGTGTGACTCAGAGATAGTGTTCACAAAGTGAATTTTTGGGGGTTGGCTGAGGAGCTGTCCATGGTCCTGAATGGCTAGTTCTGTTAGTCAAGGTGGGAGTCAGGACAGTACACGTGACTGTGTGTGAGCGTGAATTTGTGTGTGAGAGGGAGAGAGCATGTAAGTGTCAGGTGGCTGAGCGGTGAGGGAATTGGGCTAGTAATCCGAAGGTTGCCAGTTCGATTCCCGGTCATGCCAACTGACGTTGTGTCCTTGGGCAAGGCACTTCACCCTACTTGCCTCGGGGGGAATGTCCCTGTACTTACTGTAAGTCGCTCTGGATAAGAGCGTCTGCTAAATGACTAAATGTAAATGTAAATGTAAGTGTGTGTGAGTGAGTGAGTGAGTGAGTGAGAGAGAGAGCGTGTGTATGTGTAGTATGTGTTCTCACTGGAAAAACGGTGTCACGGCTCACACTGAGAACCACAGCATGCACAGGGAGTACAAAAAGAAAAGCATCTGTGCTCCTGGCAACTCTCTCTCTCTGTCTCTCTCTCTTGCTCTCTCTCTCCCCTTCTCTGTCTCTCTCTCTCCCCCCCCCCCCCCCCTCTCTCTCTCTCTCTCTCTCTCTCTCTCTCTCTCTCTCTCTCTCTCTCTCTCTCTCTCTCTCTCTCTCTTTCACACACACATACACATGGATACACACTATTATGTCATATTTGGATGGAGCGGAGGTGATAATTGTGATAATTTGTGTTAGGCGTGATTGGCTGGGTTCTCTGTGTGTATGTGCATGTTTGAGCGTGTGTGTTTGTATGGGTGGGTGGGCCACTTAGTGAGCTTCACAAGACAGGCAGTACATTACCCTTCCCTTCAGGTATTTATTGATCTAACAATTCTGGATGAGTGAAAGCCGAAAGCTATGATGGAAACATCACCCATCATAACACGTGCAGATCAGGGGTGTAGTCATGACTACACATCAGCTGTCCAAAAGAGGCCAGGAGTATGTTGCGGTTGATTTGTGTTCCAAATTTTTCTTACACACACACACAGACACACACAAACACACACTTGCAGTCTGTCTCTCCACCCCCTTCTTGTCTCCTTCTTCTCTCCCTCCCCCACTCTCTTTTTCTCAAATGATTCTTTAATGGTGTCCGTGTGCCTAAGGGAAAAGAGAAATGGACTGAAGAGTGTGTGTGTGTGTGTGTTTGAGTGTGTTTGTGTGAATGTGTTTGTGTGAGAGTGTGCTTGAGTGTGAGCGTGTTTGTGTGAACAGGATTGTGTGTGAGCGTGCTTGCTTGCAGCATATGTTTCTGCTAGTGAGATAGGGGCTGATAGGACTGTGGTTTTTGAATAAGGATTACTTACTCTCTTGCATAGCAAGTTACATCTGTGTGTGTGTCTCTCTCTTTCTCCCTTGCCCTGTCTCTCTCTCCTCTCTCCCCTTCTCTGTCTGTCTCTCTGCTAAAACCACATCCTATCATCCCCAGCTGTCCTTGTAGGTTGGTTTAGGTCTACTCTCTGCTGGGTTTGTGTGTCATGTTTGTAGGGTTAAATACCCCCCCCCCCTCCCAACATGAGTCACTGAATGGACTCTCCCTCTAATGGGGGTTGTTTAGAATGGTACAGTCTGATTGAGATAGATAGATCAGTGTGAGATGGAGGGAGGGGGAGAGACTGGAATAGTGAAAAAAGAGCTTGCACATACACAATACGAGTAAAAGGGGGAGGGGAACAGGGTGGGAGGGAGGGATAGATAGAGGGAGGGAGGGATGGAGAAGGAGAGGGAGGAAGGGGAAGAACAGAGATGCAGTAGTTACAGTGTACAAGAGCCCTATGACAGCAGTCGACATGCAGTAGTTACAGTACTATATACGTATACGAGAGCTCTCTCTGGTGTTGTCCACATCTTGATGACCAGACAGAGATACGTATCATTATCCCCCTGGTCAGAAAAGAGTGCACTAATACACATCTAGTCCATCTGCTCCTGCATCACTAGCTTGGTGTTTTTCAGCTTTTACTTACTAAATGTTTGTGCGTGCGTGTGTGTTTTCGCATGTGTTATGCTGCCATCTGGACTGTATCATAAGAGCTAATTTCATATGACATAAATAATTCACACCCCACTTAGAAACACACACAAACACACACACACAGTCAACAGACTCAGCTCAGGGCACTCTGTAACAGATATTATTCATGCAACACATGATGCATATGCACACACACACATACACAATTCAGCAGTTTTCTCCTCCAGTAGTATGAACAGACCACCTTCCACTCAGTCTCACAATACTGTCGCCTCCCGTCTCCACACTCGTTTACTTCCCAGGTGGCATGCCACACCTTGATTTAGCTGGTCATCAATGCCTCCAGGCCCAGGCGAGTCTGACCTGGAACAATACAGGTGGTCAGATGGCTGAACGGTTAGGGAATGGGGCTATTAATCAGTAGGGTTGCCGGTTCGATTTCTGGCCGTGCTAAATGACGTTGTGTCCCTGGGCAAGGCACTGCACCCTACTTGCCTCGGGGGAATGTCCTTGTACGTACTGTAAGTCGCTCTGGATAAGAGCGTCTGCTAAAATGACTAAATGTAAACCTCTGAACCCTCAGGTACATCCGGACACTGTACCTGGGGATCCAGTCCCGGAGGCAGCGGCAGCACCAGCGGCGCTGGTACTGGGCCATGATGTTCGAGTACGCAGACGTGAACATGCTGCGTCTGCTGGAGACCTTCCTGGAGAGCGCCCCTCAGCTGGTGCTGCAGCTGTGCATCATGATACAGGAGAACAAGGCAGAGACGCTGCAGTGTGGGTTAACACACGCATGATGTACACTCACACACACTCATACTGTACACACACACTCATACTGTACACACACACTCATACTGTACACACACACACATACTGTACCCACACACTCATACTGTACACACACACTCATACTGTACACACACACACACATACTGTACACACACACACATACTGTACACACACACTCATACTGTACACACACACACACACATACTGTACACACACACACGCACTCATACTGTACACACACACTCATACTGTACACACACACTTACACACATGCATACATACATGGTCATGCACGTACACACACACTCACAAACACACACATGCACACCTATGTTTGTAAAAGCAGATATATACGTAGTATAACGTAAATGCTATGCATGCAGGCACATTCACCCTCCCCATACAAGCACATACACACTCATTCATACAGTACACACAGTATGTACAAGCGAAAAAATAACACGCACACACAATGTGGACCTCCCACAGAACTCAATCATTAAATTCACACAACCACACATCGACTGACCTCCCCCTGGCGTTTGTGTATGTGCGTGGATTCTTGTGTGTATTCTTGTGTGTACGTGTGTGTGCCTGTGTACCTATGTGTGTGTGTACGCGTGTGTATATACCTGAATGGGTGTTTATGTATGTGATTGTGTGTGTGTGTGTGTGTGTGTGCGTACGCATGTGTGTGTGCAGGTGTGTCATCTCTGGGCTCCCTGCTGTCTCTGGCCTGGGTGCTGGCCTCCTACCACAAGCTCCTGCGTGACTCCAGGGACGACCAGCGCAGCATGAGCTACCGGGGCGCCCTCCTCCACCTGTGCTGGCGCCTCTTCACCATCTCCTCCCGCGTGCTCTCCCTCGCCCTCTTCGCCTCGCTCTTCCACCTCTACTTCGGCATCTTCGTGGTGCTGCACTGGTGCGCCATGGCCTTCTGGGTGATCCACGGGGGCACAGACTTCTGCATGTCCAAGTGGGAGGAGGTGCTGTTCAACATGGTGGTGGGCGTGGTGTACGTCTTCTGCTGGTTCAACGTGAAGGAAGGGAGGACGCGCTACAGGATGGTGGTGTACTACTCGGTGGTGCTGGCTGAGAACACCATCCTGACCGGCCTGTGGTATGTACTGAGCTGGAGCCTCCATCTGCTGGGTCGGTCTGATCTGTGTGTGGAAGACGAATGTGTATGACAGCTGTGTTTGTGTGAGTAGGTTCTCGGTGTGTGTATGACAGGTGTGTGTGTGTGCCAGGTGTGTGTGTTCCAGGTGTGTCTAACAGGTATGTGTGTGTCCCAGGTATGCATACAGGGACCCTGCGGCGACAGATTCCTACGCCGTCCAGGCGCTGTGCGGCGTTTACCTGACCTTCGCAGGGGGTGTGGCCGTCATGCTCATCTACTACGGCTTCCTCCACCCCGCCCACGCCCACATCCACCCCAGCCCCGCCTCCTCCTGCTGCGCCCAGCTGCTCTGGGGGCTGCCCCTGCCCCCCTCCGCGCCCCCCTCCGCCCCCCCCACCCCGGCTCACCTGGCCAAGTCCCAGACTGAGGACAACGTGGCGGAAACCTGCCTCCCGGTGTTCCAGGTGCGCTCCTCACCCCCCGCCTCCAGGCCCGAAGGGCCCCTCATCAAGATAGACATGCCCAGGAAGCGCTATCCGGCCTGGGATGCCCACTACGTGGACAGGCGCCTGAGGAGGACCATCAACATCCTGCAGTACATTACCCCCGCAGCAGTGGGCATTCGTTACAGAGACGGGCCCCTGCTCTATGAACTACTGCAGTACGAGTCCTCCCTCTGACACAAACACACACGTGGAACACATACACTGACACATACTCACTTGTGTAACACATACACTGACACATACTCATACTCATAACACACACACACACACTTGTGTAACACATACAATGACACACACACACACACATACAAACCCATACTCACTCTGACCTCTGACCTCACTCTGGCCATGACTCAGCGTGCTTCTACAAAGAGATGTCTTCAATCTCTCCTTTTCTCTTTTTAAATCTATTTATCTCTCCCTGATCTTCCTCATCTTAATTTCTTTCCGCACTCCCCTGTGAAAAAAATGGAGTGTGAGTTTCCTCCCAGTGAGGACAGCATGTCATTGCTTACACCTCACCTTATTCACCAGTTTAGATCACTACAAAAAAGATTACATTTAAGAAAAAATCTATTTGATACAAACGTTAGGTGGAACACTGTCTCTAGTTTAGCCGAGTGGGAGTGTATATATTTTCTATGTACAGATGATGTTTTTGTACTTGTGTGTTGTGACTGGACTGGGTTGTGTCTGTAGTAGAGTCTCTGTTGTTTTGTTTGTCTGTTTGGGAGGTTGACCAATCACAGCTGCGTATGCTGGGACCATCTGGTTTCTCACGTTTTCATGTGGCTGCAAATGTTGGTGATGGAAAGAAAGAAAGAGATATCAGGGCATAGAGAAGTACGAATGGAAAAAAGAGAAAATGGAGTCAAAGAGAATGTAGACAGAAAGTCACACAGTGGTCCCCCTGCTTGCTGTAGGTGGTAATGCAAGTTCACAAAGTTGCTCCACTCAATGGGTTTGTTGCAGGAACGAATCCTCTCAATACAGTAGAATCAAGGCTGTACTTTATTTCAAAGCAGTTGTTCTCAAGTTCCAAGTGAAGCACAATTCTCCTTCTGCTGTAGTGAGGTCATATGTTAGATACTGTCAGAGGATCCACTGAGAAAGCACAGAGACACAGGGACAGGATTGAACAGTTACTGTAAGTAGTATAAGACCATCCAATTCAAATACGTTCCCATGGTCTAATGTGTGTGTGTAGGTGTGTGTGTTTGTATTTGTGTGAATGTGTGTGTGTGTGTATTGGAGAGATATTCTCCCACAAGTCCCTGCTGTGACTAGACAGAATTCGGGGAGTTTTAGTTAGCTATCTATCATACGCGAGAAGTAGCACAATTTATTTGCTGGAATAAATTTGGTCTAATCAGTGCCAAGTTTAGAGTAACACTCGCAATGCATGATTCCCCTGGAGAGGGGAGAATCATTATGTTAGGTGAACAAAACAGATGCGATGCAGTATGACTAACACATCAGTTTTTAACATACTGTCACCTCTACTCTGAGTTTAGGTATTCACTATTATTGTTATTTGTATTCTTATTTGCTTCGATCTGACCAATTGTGTTCCAGTATAGTCCTATAGGCTTCCCCCGCAAACCCTGAATCCTCCCACCCCCGTTCCTTCTCACCAATCAAAGAAGCAATTTCGCCAAGAACCAATCAAATGGAGATCACACCTCCCACACACTCCCACACACACACAAACACACACACACACACACACACACACACACACACAGACACACAAACAGTGACAGTAGATTCATGGGTATCCCATTAGTTTGGTGGGAAACAGAAGATACTTCACAAATAGTGAACTTCCAATGGTGCAAAAACACACTACAGGCCCACACAAACGGGTCAGTAGTCAACATACTTGGAATTCATATGGTGCAATAAGAACAACTTGCCTCTGGTCTTTAGATCTCTATGGTGCAGCCTGGGTGCTGCCTGCTGTACTGACAGACTCAGTCTCACAGAGCTCCACCCAGGTGTTTGGACAGGCTGCTTGTTCTGCTCGCAGACTGGAAGCTATGCAAGTCCAAAACAGGGGGACATGCTAACAGACACTAAATGCACATACACACCTTAATAGTATACTAGTGACACACACACACACAAGTAGCTCGCACACAAAAGAAGCACACACAGAGATGAAGCGTGCGCAAACAAGAAGCACACACATACAAGGCACACTCAAGCATAAATTAGACCTAGAAGACACTGTAGTGTTCTCCCCGGAGACAGGACAGGCCAGTCTTCATCAGAGCTCACCCATGCTGTCTATTCTTCACCTTCCTGAATTTGGGAACAATATTCACATGGTGCTATGGGCGGGCGTTTAAGAAAGATGGTTTTTAGGATTGTGTTGAAAATTGTGGTTATTTGACATGTATACTGCCAAATATGCACCATGCTGACGGTTCTTCTGAACAAAAGGAACATCCAAACTGTTATGGAATTTTGGAATATTATGCTTCAAAGCACGGTCTGAGTTGAGCTCAAACGGTGTTGCTTTACAGTTATGTAATGATCTGTGTGTGTATGTATGTACTGTATGTATGTTTGTATGTATGTATGTACTGTATGTATGTATGTACGTGTTTGTGTGTGTATTATACATACTATTAGCATGTGGGAAGGTGTGAAAAGATAAATGTTAATGTTAAAATCAAATATGTAGAACTACATTTAATGAGGGTGTATTGAAATAAATGTACAATATTAACTCGGACCCCTAACCCTTGACCCCTTACCCCTTCACCTCAAGGTGCTCCAGCCAGTCCAAGCAGAGGCCAGAATACTGTCTCAACGCCATGCAAGGCTACAGTCACACTGTATTGACCCCTTCAGTATACTGTAAACACAATATTGTACAGCTATGAATTCACAACTATGCAAGCGCAGTAGAATTAGTGCTGAGGAGTTGGTCAGTGCTGGACCTGGATGGATCTGCCAAACTGTTTGCCGCCTCACATTTGTTCTTTTTCTGTTGTTCTCAAGAGCACACAGTGTGAAGTACAAAATAACGGAAAATTGCAATTGATATTCCTGCCAGGATTTTGTTTGGTTTGACCTCTTTGTTAGTTATATTTTTCAACTGTACATTTTGTTTTCTAAATTGTTTTGCTCACTGTGACATTTTATTTTGTACGATATTTTGGTTTGTTTGTTATATGTCATCAATCTTTTTCATATAGATATAGATGTACATATTTGTTCCGCTTTTTCCCGTCTGTGTGGCCTGCTGTCCTGTGTCATGGTGGTGTTAAGCAGGCAGCAGCAGAAGGCCCTAGAGAGAGCTCCGCTTTGCTCAGACAAACACCCATCTGGGTGGATGAAAATAGGATTTGATTCTGAATGTTAAAATCCTTCGTTCACGTTTATGTTTTTGTTTCTTTATAGTATCTGGAATGTTTAAATATCAGGGTTTGTTGACGAATGTGAATCTTGCAGCACTGAAGGGTGTGTGTGTGTGTGTGTGTGTGGGTGTGTGCGTGTGTGAGAAATCACACACGGAGAAACAGTAAACGTAATTGTTTAGCCAAAGTTTCAAGCGCTTGGTCCTGAGGCTTGGCGGTGTTGTTGCAGGTTACCAGATATTATCTAGTTTTGTAGATCTGGAGGCAAATCGCCCCACTCTGTGGACAAAGCTGTCGAATTGATCAGTCACTATAAGCACAGTACAGGGTCAAACTAACCCCATATGGATGTATTTTAGGCGTATTATAATATACATAAAAAGCTATGTTTTTATTTTGTCAAGAATAATATTTTTTTTCTACTATTGATGTGTTTGCTGTTTCATGATTCCACTGCTTGAAAAAGTAGCTTTAGACATTTTGATGTGAAATGTAACTTATTTTGTCTTTTCTTGTGATTGGCATTTGGGCTGTGAATACCTTTTCTGGTAGTCTTGTTCTGTTGATTCACTTAGATGGGTTTGCTTAGGTGGGATCTCTCTGATATAATAAATAAATGTTCCTATATTCTTCAGAATGTTATAACAGAATAAGATTACTGTTCGGAGAATGTGTTTCGTAGAAGTCTGTGCCATTGTGATGTCCATGATTATAAGCACACTGGTATTTAGCACATACAACTGCTCAAATATGCTTTCACAACGCCAGGGAAGTTAGCCAGACAATATAACTGACCCATAGTAAAAACTACATCCAGTGTGACTGCAGTGGAGTGAATGTAGTAAAGGACACATTGTACATTAAACATTGACAACGTATAACATATTATAGAATCATGATATAACATTGCATAACAAATTCCCAAGAGGGACAAGTTATCTTGCTAATGAGTTTTAAATTATTTGGCTAACTTCCCATGATGCAGTTAATTGAAACCATGATGACTCATCGGCCGAATCCTCACTCATTCCATTGTAGTGTTGGCTTTGACCTTCTGACCCGGTTCAAATTCTTGAAACATGAAACTCTCCTTTTTTCCACTTTAAAAAAATCCCTGAGCTGCCAAGGCTGGATGGGACAAGGCTGTGCAGTTTCCTCCTGTCCAATCATGTGACCTCAGACAGGTAACCTCCAGGAGGGAGGGAGGAAAGGGGCAAGTCAAAAGAGGCCTCAATCTCTCTCTCTCTCTTTGTGTAACTTCGTGGTTTGGAATCTGATCCTCCATTCCCATTGGACAATTCTGAATGTACCAGACGCACCAGAACCAATTGGGGAGGAGTGACACTCTTTGCATCCTACGTTTGTCTGTCCTGTGTGTATCCAAGTACAAGACCAGGCCTCTGGAGAGTGTGACGAGATGATAAAATCACACCTGATGCCAATTTTGGGAGATGTGCTATTTTTGTTGTTTACCTCCTGAAAAAGACTATTTATCTGTGACAGTAAACAAAAATACCAGAGAATACAGATATTACAACAGAGATTCTTATTTATTATATATATTAACAGATATTATAAAACATGTACAGTTTAATCTGTTTAAAAGACACAAATGTGAGTATTAATTTCAATTTTATATATTTCCATTTTAATACATTGTAACGTGGTAACCAAGATGAAAATATATATTAAAAAAACAATATAAACAATTTTACAACACGTTTACGAAGTGATTTTCTTCAGCCTGTGTTATAGGATGTATTGTATTAGTACTGTACTATTATTATTATATGTATATTAGGATGAAATGATGAAGGCTGTATCCTTACTAAGGATGTGAGAACTGACCTTGTCAAAAAATAACCACATGACATAAAAACAAGCCTGAAGTCTATTTCATATTTATTCAATCATTGTGTTATCTTTCAATTATGGTGTCATATTGTGATGTTTGACACATAGGAAAACACACACCAGATGACTAATGCCTGTTCAGAATCAACCCAGAGGAAGATGGCAGACCAGGTTTTGCATAGTAACAGGACACCCCTGTGATTCAACATGTATGAATATGCTGGCACAGAGAACCAGAACAGGCAGCCAATGTACCATCCCACAAGACTCCCCCGCTACACTCTGAGTAAGGTGCCGTATTTTGAACTGGAATATTGTGCATAATAGGGCCATAAAAAAGCTGGATGGCAGACAATAGATGGTCACAGACGGGCTTCTTTGGCGTACACACACACACACACACACTTACTTAACCATTGCATTACAAACAAGGCAGCCAAAAACACCAGTCACGTGATGAGAGAAGCTCACAGCAATCAATGGAAAATACTGCCTCCATTTAGAGTATCTAACAACTCTCTTGATAACAGTACCCAGAGCTCACGCAATCTGACAAATACTAAAACCCCCAGTTCTGTTTGGAAAACCATTAACACTAATAGAAACTTCAACAACAGTAAAGAATACCCATTAAAGGCCAACCACCCACAAACACGCTGTATTAATATACTGGTAGAAGATACATTACTGGCGTCCTTAATCTGGACAGACAGTATAGATGTTCAATTAACCATAAACATCTGCTCATTTTCCTTTAATGAACTCTCACTAGACAGTTGTTGCATATTCGTAACAATACAATTGAGTCTGGCAACTGTATCTTGATAGTTTTAATAAGTTATTCTGTAGGGAGTAGGGATGGCCAAATAAAGGGTTAGCAATATTTTCTTAGTTTAACCCCCCCCCCCCTCTGACTAGGACTCAGGAGAACAGTCGGGAAACCTGGCTCCATCTTGTGATAAAACTCAGAAACACAAGGAACATTATTTGCCAAAACAAACAATCCAAAGAAGGATAAACATTAGACCCTAGACATTATGAACCTACCTCAGATCTCTGAGCAAAAATGTCTGGATACTAAATAATAGACCTCAAAAACCTACTGGTATGTGTACATTCAATATTATCAATAGTTTTCAACAACGAAAGCAGTAACTATTCAACCCAAATAAATAGCCTCACAAGAACAATTAAATGAAAGCACAAATGGAAGAATTTTGATGTCACATCATTACATCAACAGAAATAAAAGAACATACATACATATACATTTTATCTGGAGTGCATCTCCTAATCATATCATTTTAAATGGCTTTTCTTCAGTAGCATATTCAAGTAATTCAGATGTCTGGTTGGAGGCAAAGTGAGTACCTTCTAGATTGACTCCACATTAAAAGACCCCCCCCAAGCACACACACACACACACACACACACACACACACACACACACACACACACACACACACACCCCTCCCTCCACGCATGCAGTAACATACACACACACACTTTTTAAAGTGTAGTCTGCAGCAGGACAGTAACATCAAAGTAGACCATTGTTGCCAAGACTACAGTTGCTAAGACTACCTGTACAGTGCCTACTGAAACAATCCACAGCAGCTCTTAGTTACTGATCAGTCTGGCATACCAGGCTGCCTCTCAGCTCCTCGTGTACATTCCCTTTGCTGAAAACACAACTCTGGGTTCAGGAGGGCAGGGAAGACTGCTGATTAGCTGTTGGGAGCAGAAGGAGATGGGGGATGGAGGGGGGGATGGGGGATGGATGCCCCTCCGGCTACCCCAACAGAGGGTCGTCGTCTTCATCGTCGTCATCCAGCTGGATGCGCTGGAAGGGCCGAGATGCGGAAGGACGCGGCTTGATGAACTGGAACAGACCTGGAGAGGACAGATTCAACACGGAGGACGAAGGAATACATAAATAAATAAATAATAAATCATGTGGCTTGAAAACACACATGCAGCAGCACTGCAGCGTAATAAGCTGGAGCTGATGGAGGTGATGGAGGAGGGGTGGGGGGGCAGGGTGGAGATGATGGAGGAGGTGTGGGTGGGCAGGGTGGAGCTGATGGAGGAGGTGTGGATGGGAAGGGTGGAGCTGATGGAGGTGTGGGTGGGCAGGGTGGAGGTGATGGAGGGGTGGGTGGGCAGGGTGGAGCTGATGGAGGGGTGGGTGGGCAGGGTGGAGGTGATGGAGGAGGTGTGGGTGGGCAGGGTGGAGCTGATGGAGGAGGTGTGGATGGGCAGGGTGGAGGTGATGGAGGAGGTGTGGGTGGGCAGGGTGGAGCTGATGGAGGAGGTGTGGATGGGCAGGGTGGAGGTGATGGAGGTGTGGGTGGATGGGAAGGGTGGAGGTGATGGAGGTGTGGGTGGATGGGCAGGGTGGAGGTGATGGAGGTGTGGGTGGGTGGGTTGACTCACCAGTCAAGGTGGTGAGCAGCAGCAGGACTCCCACAACGATCCCGATAACCATGATCAGAGACGAGCAGCTCTCCCCAGCCAGCAGGCAGCGGGCCTGGGCTAGGGAGCCGTTGTTGGGCCCTGGGGGGATGGAGAGTAGGTGGCACACCAGAGGGTACACGTCCACGCTCTGTAACATAGGGAGACTGTAACCGCTACGGAAGCCCGGTCCTACAGCCGCCAGGAACGGGTGCATGCTGGGAAGTGTGTTGTCATAGCCATGGTCACCCACTAAAAGAACACAGGAGATAGAGGGTTAAGAAAATGTTTGTGTGCGCGTGTGTGTGTCTGTGCGCACGTGTGTGCGCCTTACATCTTGGTAGCTCTCCTTGCTGGACGATGGTCCAGCCTTCGTCTGCAACCAATATGATTGGCTGGATATGTTTGTTGTTCCTGTAGTGCAGCTTATCAGGGATGGCTTCCTTTCGGTAGGCGGTCATGTGGGGGTGGCATTTCTTCAGCAGGGAGAAGACAACTCCTGTGTCTAGACACACATACATGTACACAAGCATGCACAGACGTATATTTTTCCCCCTCAACAAGAGCATTTTTCATCACCCATATTCTTACTCAAGCCTTACTGAATTAAGTGGGAAGTGTGTGGGTGTGTGTGTGTGTGTGTGTGTCTCACCAGCTGTGGGTATGAGAGCGGCCACGGGCGTTAGGTCCACCAGAGTGTAGTTGTCTGGGTGGAGACAGGAGTTCAGGCGTATGATGCGTTCGGGGGAACACTGGGCCATGCCGTGGTCACTGGTCACAATCAGGTTGATCCGACCCCACAAGCCCGTGCTGTTCAGCTCTGACATCAGAAGACCCACATTCTCATCCACCTGCGGGTGAACACAGCAGACAGGTATGTGTGCGTGACAGACAGGTATGTGTGCTTGACAGACAGGTAAGTGCGTGCCGCCGACAGGTGTGCACGCCAACGACAGGTGTGCACGCCACAGACAGGTGTGCGTTCCACAGACAGGTGTGCGCGCCACAGGCAGGTGTGCACGCCACAGACAGGTGTGCGTTCCACAGACAGGTGTGCGCGCCACAGGCAGGTGTGCGCGCCACAGACAGGTGTGCAGTGTACCTGTTTCAGGGCGTGGGCCATGGCGGTGGTGTTGTCAGGGCCGTACTTGTGTCCTGTCCCATCAGGCTCCTCCCAGTAGAGGGCCGCAAACGACACTCCTTTCTCCTGGACGACAGATGGGATGGAGGGATGGGTAACAGAGACCCAGACACGTAGACATAACGCAAGGCTGTGGTTGCAGCCGAAACAGCAAGATACATCACACCAGTGCTGACCTTCTCATCACCTAGCAACCACTTGACAACAAGGCCCAGGCGTTGCTGAAAGGTCATGGTAGAAGTGTAGTTCTGGAAGTGTGTGGCAGTGCGGTTTCTGATATGTACGTCACAACCAGGCCACATCATCGCCGCCGTCGACAACCCGTAATCCAGCGCGTGGAGCCAGATGGGCTCCGCTTGATTCCACCAGAACGGGTCGCTATCCTGGGAGGGGCTGAATTTCTTGTGGGTCGCCGGGTCATACATGCTGCTGGCCAGAATCCCATGGGACTCCGCATACAGCCCTGTCACCTGGTGGGGTTGGGGTCACGGGGGGTGAAAGGTGACTATTTTGATGGTTGCAGGATAGGGGTGAAAGGGTATAGATGCTGGGCATACTATACAGGTTGGGGGGGGGGGGGGGGTCTTAGGAGTGAAAGGTTAACGATGACCTGTATAAGGGTTGGGGGATTTAGGGGTGAAAAGGTACAGATGACCTTCATAATAGTTGGGGGATTTAGAGTTGAAAGGTTACCAGACTGTAGTGATTGGGGAAGGTCTTGGTGGTGAAAACATTGGTGAGCTGTTCCACTAGGACACCCTGGGAGTAGAGTTTCTCCAGGTTAGGGAGGGAGAATCTCTTGAGGTAGTCGGCTCGGAAGCCATCAAACGACACCAGAAGCACCGGGGGAGGGGTAGTGCTGTTAACATCAGTTCCTGTCTGCGGCACAGCAGCCAATGAGGAGCAGCCACAAAGGAAGCCCAGCAGGAACCAGAGCAACATCCTGAAAGTGAGACACTGACAGATGAAAGTGTGTGAGAGAGAGAGAAAGGGAGAGATCAAGATCACATTCGGATAACTTTTTAAACTGTTTTCTTTTCTTTTTTTTGCTTCCAGTTACTATGTCCCGACCTCTCTCCCTCCAAATGTAATTTCCTAGTTTACTTTTCAATTTGTCTAAGCTTAAGAAGTCAGCGAGAAGAGAGAGACCATTGAGGTTTAAAGAGAACCGTGAAATTGGAGTAATCTATATTCGATTAGGTAGCGTCGCAGCTCTGGAAGATCTACAAGATCAGGAAATGACAACTCACTCACTCTCACTGTGGAGGCTACACAATACACACGGAAACATTACGGTCACCTGAGAAGCATGACGATAACCGTTAAATAAATTGATCGTAACGTTTGATAACATAGATAAATGGAGTTGCTTCCTTGACTAACGACGTGACATAGCTCTATAGGTCGCTAGCTACAGCTACCTCAACAACAGATTGCTGGCTAGATTAACTGTACGACTACTCACCGTCTCAACCAATCCTATTAACTTGCATTTGGTGGCCAATATAAGATATCTTTACAGTAACTTTCTAGCTTGAAAGTTACTTGAAAGTCACACTGGCTAGCAATATCATGCAAATGAAGCAGACAACGTCCGCAGTCTTGAAACTTCCTCAAAATAGATGCGCATCAGTTTTTTTTATGTTGAGAATGCTAATAGACGGCTTCGACACCCAATGAGAAAACAAAACAAAAACACACCCACAGCAAAAAGCTTTAGGATTGGTTTAGCCTAATGTACTCAGCCTCCTGAGAGTCTGACAAGACAAGAGATCAAAACTGAACCACCAGACCGCGCTGACAACGTTGAAAATGAAAGTGATAGGATTAGATATAACTTAAAAAATGTTTTGGCTTTTAAAGCAATCCTTATAAGAAAATAAGTCGTACTGTGTATACATTGTTACAAAAGACCCTAGCCTGAAAACAGCTTTTTCACATCGAACATCCATCACTTTTAATGAACTATCTACATCTAGCCTTATAATTCTCCACAGAAAAAGCATCCATAGCCTCACTGTTTCACTGGTCTCTTTCCTCAGCCTCGTATAACCACATCCGACACACTCTTCTCTGGAGCCTTCACACAGACTCAAGACTTTTTCCTGCAGCCTCCTCACAAACCCCATCCTCCACACAGACTCCAGCCTCGACTTGTTCCCCACAGCCCAGCACACTTTTTCTTCATTAAACCAGAGAGACAGACCAATTATAATAAGTTCCCACACAAACTTCACACCCACACGTACACACACTCTCACACACTGTCACACACTCTCACAAACACCCCACATGGATACACACACTTTAAAACCCATACACACACAGCACAAAGGTACATCAGTGTAAGTGTTTGTGTGTGTTCATAGGATAGGGGTTACAGTGTTTTCTAAATATAACTTGGACTTATTGGAATGCACCCCTGGTGACTCAGGCCTAGGAGGACTGGGGACGATTCCAGTAGCATTGCCGTGTAAATTCCCAGTGTGAGAGTGTAAGGTGTGTGTGTGTTCCTGTCTGCAGTGCTGGATAACTGTCGTGGGTGGGGGCTTTGAAGGCTCCTATTGAAATAACATTTGCAGTGTGCTGCAGTTCACAAGGAGAGGAAAAAGGGAGCAGTGAAAAATATGAGAATGCACCCCTCATCTCTTCCACACGCACACACACACACACACACACGCCCTCCCTCTCTCCCTGGCTATTTTCGACCTGCACCCTCACACTGTCAGCTGGGCCGTGAGTACAAATGCAAACCTCCAGGACAGGACCAACACACACACACACACCCCGATGCAAGAAAGTAGAGGCAGAGATAGAGAGTTGAGAAATTGGACTAAATACAGATCCCACAGAGTACGACAGCAAGCTGTAAACAGAGACAGATCATGCACACACCTCTGCAGAGGGCAGGCTATAGAGACTAAACAGAAGGTTTGCCCATCTGGGTGAGTATTGAAGATGACAGACACTGCCACTGAGGATGAGAAGGATCCGGATATTGAGTTGTTTGTCAAGGTAGGATGTGTTTGTGTGTTGTGTTTTGATGTTTTTCTATGTGTATGTGTGGGTATGTTTAAAACCAGGTCAGATCAGTAATCTCTCAACAGTGACACCTCTCAGCCTATAGCACAGCAGGTGTGTGTGAGAGGAAAGGAGTAGGGGATGGTGAATTCAGTGTGTGACTGGAGTTTGGGAGATGTAACTCTTCCCTGTGTAGGATGTGTGTTTGGACTTTATAAACATCTTACGCTAGTACTGTGTTTTCCATGTTGTTGTTCCCTGCTGGCTGTGTGTGTGGAGGGATGAAGTAACCCAACACGCATGCTCCAGTGTAATGTTCCCCTCCGTGTGTCTGACTGACGCAGCAACAGGTCTCTCTCTCTCTCTCTCTCTCTCTCTCTCTCTCTCTCTCTCTCTCTCTCTCTCTCTCTCTCTCTCTCTCTCTCTCCCTCCTTCTGACTCTTTCTCTCTGTCTTTGTCCCCTCTCTCTCTTTCTTCTCTGGCTCTCTCTGCCTTTCTCTCTCTCTCTCTTTTGCTCTCTCTCTCTCCCATCTCTTTCTCTGTTTCTCCCTCTCTTTCTATCTGACTCTCTCTCACTTGTTCTCTCTCTCTCTCGTGCCCCTCTTCTCTCTTTCTTCATCTCTCCTCTTTAGTCCAACATACCTACTAAATTATTACTAGGGTCCATTCAGCAGTGAATGTATGAGGTTAAATGGTCTGGTTATGAGGTGCCTTCTGACACGACCCTGTGTTTGTGTGTGGGAGGGGGGAGCATGGGGGGTAGTGTGGGGCTATGGGGCAAGTGGAGTGTAAGTGTGGGGTAAAGTGGGGCTACAGGGCAGGTGGATTGTGTGGGGAGAATTAGTGTGGGGCTATGGGGCAGGTAGACTGTGAGGGGTAATGTGGGGCTATGGGGCAGTTATCGTGTGTGTGGCATGGCTCAGTGAAGCATCTAATGGAAGGAGTGTGTATTATTAATGGAGCAGCATGGTGTCCCGTTACAGTGATCCTTTTCACCTCCGTCACATGCTGTGCCACCAGACACCTCCAAGCCCACCTCTTCACTCAGACCTCTGGGGCGGGCACTGATTCCCTTCCTGTGTTATTAGACAGCACACATGGGTCAATTACTGTTTGCAAAAATGTTTTTGTTTGTCTGTGCGTGGACTTGTGTACATGTGTGTGTGTGTTTTCCAGGCGGGGAGCAATGGGGAGAGTATAGGCAACTGTCCGTTCTCCCAGCGCCTCTTCATGATCCTCTGGCTGAAGGGAGTGGTCTTCAACGTCACCACTGTGGACCTCAAGAGGTGCAAATCCCTCTCTCTCCCCCTCTCCTCACTCCTCTATCCCTGTCCATCCCTCGGTCTCTTTTCCCCTCTCTCTCCCCCTCTACTCGCTCCTCTATCCCTGTCCATCCCTCGGTCTCTTTTCATCTTTCTTTCCCCCTCTCTTTCAGTCTCTCTTTATCTAGCTTTCTCACTCTCCTGCTCATGTTCCACACTTCTCTCACTCCTCTCTCTCTCTCTCTCTCTCTCTCTCTCTCTCTCTCTCTCTCTCTCTCTCTCTCACACACACACACACACACACTGATGTACATGTGTAACAAGACGTAGCCACACTGCTCGTCAGTCCTCCTGATCTTTCCCCTTACTGTTACTCGATCCCGGGGCGTCTGACTCGCAAGCGTGACTCCTTACCAGCTACGCCAACGAAAACTGTACCCTTTCACTGGTGCAGCTGGACTATTCATACCTGAGGAGTGAGTTAAACCAATTCACATTGGTTACACATACAGTAACACAGACTGCTGTCCATCTCCAGGAAGCCAGCTGACCTCCACAACCTGGCACCAGGGACACACCCTCCGTTCCTCACTTTCGATGGAGAGGTCCGCACAGACGTCAACAAGATAGAGGAATACCTGGAGGAGATGCTGGCCCCACCCAAGTATACACACACAACACACAGACATACACACACACACACACACAAGCTTCTTCACATGCACTCACACACACATACTCACATGGATACATACACACACAAACACTCACACACAAGCAGATGGGCACAAACACACCTACACACCGTTTACATTAGTCTGTCTGAGTTGCTTAGGGTTATTTTACAGTAATGTATTCTTGTTTTTGTTCAGATATCCTAAACTGGCAGCAAAGCAGCGTGAGTCAAACACAGCTGGAAACGACATCTTCGCCAAGTTCTCAGCCTACGTCAAAAACACCAAACCACAGAACAATGCAGGTGTGTGTGCGTGCGTGTGCATATCCCACTGACATATCTGCAAATCAGGGAGTCAGGTGGCTGAGCGGTTAGGGAAGCAGGCTAGTAATCAGAAGGTTGCCAGTTCGATTCCCGTCCGTGCCAAATGACGTTGTGTCTTTAGGCAAGGCACTTCACCCTACTTGCCTCGGGGGGAATGTCCCGGTACTTACTGTAAGTCGCTCTGGATAAGAGTGTCTGCTAAATGACTAAATGTAAATGTAAATAAAAAACAGAATTTGTGTTGAGCTTGTGTTTGTGTGTGTGTGCCCTGCAGTGTTAGAGAGGAGTCTCAACAAGGCTCTTAGCAAGCTGGACGAGTACCTTCTCAGCCCCCTCCCAGAGGAGCCCAGAGGAGGCCACGCAGGGGCAGGGGTGGGGGGGGCCACCCGAAGGTACCTGGACGGAGACGAGCTCACACTGGCTGACTGCAACCTGCTTCCCAAGCTACACGTCGTCAAGGTAACACGCCTCCAGTCCAATCAGCTTCAGGCAGGAAGCTATAATATATAATGTCATTATTCATCAGACAGGAAGAGAAACAGGTCATAACATGAAAGCACAAAGACTCTTTGTGCCATAGCTGACCTGTGTTCTTCTCAAGATTTCCCAATAGATTAGTAAATAGATGGCATTTTAGAGGAAATAGAGTGCTGTTGGGAGCATCTGTAATCCTCAACTCTATATTGGGTTTTGTCCTCAGGTGGTTGCTAAGCGATACCGAAACTATGAGATTCCCTCCGAGTTGCAAGGGGTGTGGCGTTACCTAGGCAACGCGTACAGCCGAGACGAGTTCACCAACACCTGTGCAGCGGACACCGAGATCGAGTTGGCCTATCAAGATGTGGCCAAAAGGCTGGGAAAGTGAGAGAGCGTCCAATAGAAGTCACCCACCCCAATCATTGAGAAGACCCCGTTTCTTTACGGGTTGAGATCCTCTACTTATTTTCTCCAGTGCTTTGCGGTCCTTTTCTATCGATTTGGACGAGTGAAGAAACAACAGTTAGCTAGGCCTAATACTACAGTTTTAAAGCAATGGAGCTTTTACTCTTTTATACAGACTTTCCGCGACCTGCTCCTGTCTAACAGCTTCAAAGTTGTATTGTATAGAGTATCGACTGCGAAAATGAATTGTGCACCATGAAATGTTGACTATACTTTACCATGAAACAGTCAGGTTTAATAACCCTTTAAAAAAGCGTGTTTGATAATAGCCATATAACTGTTGATATTGCGTCAGTAGCTTGAGGCATAGAAAACAGCATTGTTGTTGATGTTGGGCAAAAGATAGCCTAAATTACTTAAAGCCAAAGTGTAAAAACAAATCGGAGTAGACCCCAGGAGGTAGGCCTACTTGATTAAAATATATTGTATTTATGTTTGTAAAAAAATCTGTCAGTACATCCCAAGGACGTCATGTACAAATATTAATTAGACTGCATGTAGGGCTATCTTGTTTTAGGCTACTGTATTCAGATTAATATGCCTACGTGATGTCTTTATAGTATGGCATCAAGATTAACATATTTCATAATAACCCTCTAGTTTGAATGCTTTAATATAATGTCAAAAAAATAGGCCTTCACAAAGAAATGACTTGTTTATAAGAAGAGCATCAGACTCTGGAGAGTCAGAGAATGAATGGGTATTTCATGTTTAAAGGTAATTGCTCTTGTGCTAATTTGTCTGCGAGAAGATTCAAAGTTTGTTCACGGTGTTGATCAGTATATACTTGCTCCTGTTTCAATAATAAATCTATTTTCTCAGATCTGCCTCATGATGCTTGTCGCCAAGTTAATTGGCCTAATGCACGTTCTTGCAGTGAAGCCGTTTTTTTTACAACAGCTTCACGTAATTTCTTGCCATAAACAGCAGATGGCAGTGTAAGCATTCTCCCTAGCTCTGTACGGGTTCGTATTGAAAGATGTCCGATAAAAAATGCACAGAAGAGAAGTTGGGAGAGGACATAAGAATAAAGAGATATGAGGTGAAGAATGGTCGAAGAGCAGGAGCCGGGGAGAAGAGAGGAGGTAGTGAGGAAAGGGAAGTAAGCACGTCAGCTAAGCACGCTTTTTAAAGTACAGTGAGTATACCAACTGTGAATTGAAATCACAGTGCCAATGAGCGCATCCTAAAACTTTCTAACAATTTCTCATAAGAAATTTGAATTTTTAATGTTATTATGCAATCAGTAATGGTATACGTTGTGATTAGACTGTGATGATGAGGCTGTTAAAATATTCCACAAGTCATTTTCTGTCTTCCTTAATCCATGAACAAAATGTTTATCAAAGTGCTTAACATTTTTCCATTTTGAAATTGAGGTTGATTATGATAAACTATTCCTGAATCATAAAGGAAGAGAATGTAAGAGTTGACAGGGTAAGAGAGGGGGGAGGGGATATTTTGGCTGGTGGTGGATTAGAGCCAGGGGAACATGATATGTGGATGAAGAGAAAGAGAGGTGAACATGATATCTGGATGAAGAGAAAGACAGGTTAACAGATTGTGTATACTACTAATATACTGGCTCTTTTCCACTCTCTCTGTCTCCCTCTCTCTATTTCTGTCTTTCATTCTTTGGATTGCTGTCTTTCTCCCTACCTGTACGCACTGTCTCTCTTTCCCTCTATTTCTCCTGCTTTCTCTCTAACACGCTCTCCCTCTCTCTCTCCCCCTCCCTCCCTCTCTCTCTCTCTGGCACAGCAGGATGTGTACATTCAGACAGTCAGTAGTAACTGCTGCAGTAACAGCGGGCCCCTGGAAGCTCATCAAGCAGTCAGGGTGGTCAGCTGTGTGTCTGTCTGCTCAGAGTCACATGCCTCTCAATATGGCCGTCAGACTAGGAAATATGAAAGTGACTGTTGCTTATTGGAAATCCAGGTATGGAGAGGTCATTGCATTTCTAATGCTGGTTTCCACTTCTGTGTGTTTTATCTCAGAAGTGGATTTAAAAAGTATCCTGTATTATAAGTATCCAGAATTCAAACACGCACGCACACACACACACACACACACACACACACACACACACACACACACACACACACACACACACACACATCTGACAGGTTCATCAGAACTGGTACAGCCTTCCTCTGAGGAGTTGTCAGGGTGGATTTTGGTCCAACTTCAACTTCAACTCCATCTCTCAGGAGTTGAGTGACCATGACTGTGTGGAATAGTTTTTTTCATCGTTTGATGAAAAGTAGGTTGTCTATGACAGCTTGTGGGCAAAGCCCTCTTCAAATGAGTGGGTTGTTTGTTGTTCATAATGTCTGACACGTTCAGGGCAAATCTTTTCCCAAACACAAAAGGGAAAATGTCCATTTAAGGCCTTGCCCAAGGCTGGACAGATGTGTGTGTTTATGTGTATGTGTCTGCATGTATTTGTTTTTATGGTTGTCTATTTGTGTGCCTGTGAGTGTGTGTTTATGTGTGTGTATGGGTGTTTATGTTTGTGTGTACATGTGTCTGTGAATGTGGGCAGAGATGCCCCTTGGTGAAGCCTCTTCTATAAGCCTCATGTGGGCTGAAAGCTGGGCAGTAGCTGGTACCAGAGGCCATTGAGGTGGAGGTCATGGGCAGCCTGGTAGTGTGTATAATGAGTGGGAGAAGTGGGTGGGGGTATTGGCCTCTCTGTGGGACTAGCAGCTATTAGCCAATCATGGAAGTGTGTGACAGTCTAACAGGCTCTAATGGCTGGGCTGGGCTCGGGCAGACAGAGGTAACATGGAGCTAAGTGGACTTCCAGTCCTCCTCCCTCCCCCCCTTCACAGGCTCCAGTCTTTACCTCCACCCTCCCTCCACCCCTTCACAGGATGAAGTCTCCACCCCTTCACAGGATGAAGTCTCCACCCCTTCACAGGATCAAGTCTCCACCCCTTCACAGGATGAAGTCTCCACCCCTTCACAGGATCAAGTCTCCACCCCTTCACAGGATCAAATCTCCACCCCTTCACAGGATCAAATCTCCACCCCTTCACAGGATCAAATCTCCACCCCTTCACAGGATCAAGTCTCCACCCCTTCACAGGATCAAGTCTCCACCCCTTCACAGGATCAAATCTCCACCCCTTCACAGGATCAAATCTCCACCCCTTCACAGGATCAAGTCTCCACCCCTTCACAGGATCAAGTCTCCACCCCTTCACAGGATCAAGTCTCCACCCCTTCACAGGATCAAGTCTCTACCCCTTCACAGGATCAAGTCTCCACCCCTTCACAGGATCAAGTCTCCACCCCTTCACAGGATCAAATCTCCACCCCTTCACAGGATCAAGTCTCCACCCCTTCACAGGATCAAGTCTCCACCCCTTCACAGGATCAAGTCTCCACCCCTTCACAGGATCAAATCTCCACCCCTTCACAGGATCAAGTCTCTACCCCTTCACAGGATCAAGTCTCCACCCCTTCACAGGATCAAGTCTCCACCCCTTCACAGGATCAAGTCTCCACCCCCAACCATCATCACAGGCCTCAGTCACAGCATGTTCCACTCTCCCCGGGCCCCTCTTATAGCGGTGAAATGTTGACAGGTGAAGCGGAATATAAAGCGTGGCCACATCAACTATACAAACAGAATTTGATTAAATCTTGTACAATGTCTGCGTCTCAGTGCCAAGCAGATATTTGTGTTTGATCTAGCAGCAAGGTTTCTGTTCTAACTACCTTGTACAAAAAAGGAACACGTTTTTTATTCACTAGCTGCTCATTAACAGTGTGGGAGCAAAACCATGAGTACTTGCCTAATGGTCACATTTCATTGAGGGTTTGTTGTTGCCTTCTATATTATTTTTCTCTGATTTGTTGTCTTTCAGTGGCAGCTGGTGTTGACTGTGTGTGCTCTCCCTGCATTTACATCTGCAAACTGCTTTTGCATGGTATGAATGGTAGCCTGTAATCAGTAGTTTGTGAGGGGCAATTATAGTTACAGAAGGATAGCTGGAACTGCGAGGACGAATTAAACCTTTCCCGACTTTGAAGCGCAAGTCATACATTATTGTTTGTGTGTGTGTGTTGGGGGAGGGGTGCATGACGACACCAACCCTCCCTGGGTCAGTCTGGTCGACACTAACTGACCCAAGGGGGGATCTACAACACTGGTGGGGGGACAGCCTGTTTTTGAAATTTACTTGCTAATCGTTTATTTAACAGTCTCACATCCCCTTTAGACTTTCATGTCCACATTCTAGGGTAAAGCAATGGAATGAAACAGAACATTAATAGGAGGATTGTGTGTGTATTTGTATGAGTTCACTTGTGTGCCCACTTCTCTGCAATTTACCTCAACAATTTAGGCCACGAGTAGCAAGGACATAAAATAATGAAAATTGTAAGAACATGTCCATCAATGCTCCGGGATCTAGGCAGACAAACCTGGGACGCTTTCCCAGGTAATTACTGTCTTAGTCATCCAGTTGTTGCAGATAAGTGCAAATTGGCATTCACAGGGATGATGCCATTTGAAAACGCACAGTAAAACGAAAGCTTGCTGTGTCTCTGACTCAGGGTCATTATCTGTTCCATTTGTGGCCTCGTCCAGTGATCAAGCGTCAAAGGATCATGG
Organism: Osmerus eperlanus; assembly: GCF_963692335.1. NCBI lineage: Eukaryota > Metazoa > Chordata > Actinopteri > Osmeriformes > Osmeridae > Osmerus > Osmerus eperlanus. The sequence goes on from NC_085038.1 coordinate 4,116,595, forward strand.
CAGAGTGCCATTGCTAATGCGTGGATTTATGTGAAATATACAGTTAGGTCCATAAATATTTGGACATTGACACCATTTTCATCATTTTGGCTCTGTATACCACCACAATGGATTTGAAATGAAACAATCAAGATGTGCTTTAAGTGCAGACTTTCAGCTTTAATTTCAGGGTATTTACATCCAAATCAGGTGAACGGTGTAGGAATTACAATACATTTTATATGTGGTTGGTTTTATGTGTGGTTATGTATTGACAAGGAGCAGATAAAAGGTCTAGAGTTCATTTCAAGTATGGTATTTGTGTTTGGAATCTGTTGCGGTCAACTCTCAATATGAAGTCCAAAGAGCTGTCACCATCAGTGAAGCAAGCCATCGTTAGGCTGAAAAATCAAAACAAACCTATCAGAGAGATAGAAAAAACATTTGGTGTGGCCAAATCAACTGTTTGGTACATTCTTAAAAAGAAAGAACGCACTGGTGAGCTCAGCAACACCAAAAGACCCGGAAGACCACGGAAAACAACTGTGGTGGATGACAGAAGAATTCTTTCCCTGGTGAAGAAAAACCCCTTCACAACAGTTGGCCAGATCAAGAACACTCTACAGGAGGTAGGCGTATCTGTGTCAAAGTCAACCAGTAAATCAAAGTAAACCATTGGTGTATCAAAAACAGGAAGACCAGATTAGAGTTTGCCAAAAAACATCTAAAAGACCCTGTACAGTTCTGGAACAACATCCTATGGACAGATGAGACCAAGATCAACTTGTACCAGAATGATGGGAAGAGAAGAGTATGGAGAAGGGAAGGAACTGCTCATGATCCAAAGCATACCACCTCATCAGTGAAGCATGGTGGAGGTAGTGTTATGGCGTGGGCATGTATGGCTGCCAATGGAACTGGTTCCCTTGTATTTATCGATGATGTGACTGCTGACAAAAGCAGTAGGATGAATTCTGAAGTGTTTCTGGCAATATTATCTGCTCAGATTCAGCCAAATGCTTCAGAACTCATAGGACGGCGCTTCACAGTGCAGATGGACAATGACCCGAAGCATACTGCGAAAGCAACCAAAGAGTTTTTTAAGGCAAAGAAGTGGAATGTTCTGCAATGGCCAAGTCAATCACCTGACCTAAATCCAATTGAGCATGCATTTCACTTGCTAAAGACAAAACTGAAGGGAAAATGCCCCAAGAACAAGCAGGAACTGAAGACAGTTGCAGTAGAGGCCTGGCAGAGCATCACCAGGGACGAAACCCAGCGTCTGGTGATGTCTATGGGTTCCAGACTTCAGGCTGTCATTGACTGCAAAGGATTCGCAACCAAGTATTAAAAGTGACAATTAGATTTATGATTATGTTAGTTTGTCCAATTATTTTTGGTCCCTTAAAAAGGGGGGGGGCCACATATAAAATGTGTTGTAATTCCTACACCGTTCACCTGATTTGGATGTAAATACCCTGAAATTAAAGCTGAAAGTCTGCACTTAAAGCATATCTTGATTGTTTCATTTCAAATCCATTGTGGTGGTATACAGAGCCAAAATGATGAAAATTGTGTCAATGTCCAAATATTTATGGACCTAACTGTAGGTCTTCTGTTCTAGTAAAACATCAGAATATCCATTAAATCATATTCCATTTATAAAATCCATGAAACGTGGCAACGAAAAGGACGCCACTTAATTCAACGATCTTTGAAGAGCAGTATCGGTTGTGCTGCCTGGTGTCCAACTCTAAATTATACAGACAGCGCGAGCACTGCGTGTGATGTTCCATGGAACACACCAACAAGGCAGGTGTTACTCGTTCAGTATAACCCTCGAGTCTTTCTCGTTCATTTGTGTCCTACTGTTCTGAGGTCTCATTAGCCAGTAGGGCAAGACCACTCAAGTAGGCGATGCTAGAGAACCTGGCTCCAGAGATAAGCCCTTTCAGCACCAACAAGATTTTTTTTGTTGTCATTGTGACCCACCGTCGTGTTGCGACAATTTGACCTATACAAAAATAAAGTGAAGCCTTTTCTTTTAACCTTCGTGCTGTGGGGTTCTGAGACAGCGCGAAGATTAAAAGAAAATGCTTCATTTTATTTTTGTACACAACATGTTGTGTATGGTACCACAGTATGTCTCAAGCCTAGCTTTAATTGGCTATGAGCCTGTAAAAAAGCATGAGCAGAAATCGTTATTACTTAAAAAACAATGGAAGCGACACTTATGTTCCAAAAATATATACATAGCTTTATTAAAGAAGAGAAAGTCTCTTGCACAATAACCTTTCAACAGAACATACCATGACAACTAAATATGTTGGGATGGAGAGGACGTGCGTCAGAGTGGAATCACTCTGACGCACGTCACGCAGCCACGGAAAACATTGTTGATCTGTAATACTATAATACACAAATACAGAGAACATTAAAGTGAGTCCTGTTTGCACAGCATTTTTGTCATGGTAGGTCTGTAGGGTTATTATCTTCGCCCTCGTCTCTACATTCTCTCTCCTCCCTGGTCTCTCTTCCTTCCCCCCTGGTCTCTCTTCCTCCCCCCCCCCCCCCGGGTCCCTCTCTCTACGGGATTCTACAGGGCCTCTTCCAGCTCCTCCGCAGCACTGGTGTTAGTGGTCACAGGTGGGAAGCTCTCCCGGAGGGAGATGTCGTCCACCTGCTTGGCCCTCTCCTCTGCTTCCTCTGGGATGGATGGCGGGTGGCTGTCCACGTCAGAGCTACTGAACACGTAACCGGGCAGGCTTGCGTGGTGGGCGTGGCCACTACTGCCCCCGCCACCAGTGCGCCCCCTGCGGCTGCGGTACACCCGACTAGAGAAGAGGGCGGAGCTGGTGGAGGCGGTGGCAGCCTGTGATTGGCTGTGGGAGGTCTGGTTGAGGTTGGTGGGCACAGAGCCGTAGTGGTAACTGGAGCAGGTGGCTGGAACCCTCCAGTCAAACACCATGTTCCAGCGACCCCACGTCCTCCTGATCTCCGCCTGGACCTGCTCTTACACACACACGCACGCACGCACGCACACAAACAGTGTAGTCTCATTTCCATATACTGTATTACTAGCCAGGAAAGCTTTGTTCCATGCAAGAGGAGGTGAGTATTCATTTAGTCCATTTTACATTCTAAATCTTTTAACAACTCAATAACACAACATATAATTCTCCCTGATATTGTCACTGGAGAGGTACTTTAACACACATTCTCTCCACTCTCCAATAGTCCTGTGACACACACGCCACAACGACCAAGCTTCGATATACAGCAATGCCCTTGATGAAGAGGCCCACAAGGGTAGGGCTGGAAACAGCACTGTACAGAACTCACCTCTCCATTGCAGTAGCAGTATATGATAGACACGAAGAAACCCTGCAACGTGACAGCACACAGACACATGAGACACAGGCAAAACACATGTTGATGGAATTGAATGCCAGTTTTAAATAGGCCTTTATGGTGCAACCATGGTCTTTGAAGAACACTCCCTATACGAATAAATGCAAAATAATAGACTAATTAGTCAAAGTGAAATGCCATGGCACCAATTTGAGAAACAGTTTGAGTTGTTACAATGTCAGTCGCAAGTGCTGTGAACATTTTCATTGTTGAAAATGTCATTTTCTTATTCTGGTAATGACAGAATGTAAGAATAGAAGAAACATCATAGAATGAGGAAAGTTATATTGAGGACATTGTAGGATAAACATGCAAATCAAAGTGAGGATTTTAATTTTGTAAAGGCACCTGGAATGAGTTGAGAAAGAGCTCACAGTACATTCTGACCTCCCAACCGATCCCTTTGAAGGTATGTGGCATTCCCACAAACACGATGTAGTGAACCCCAAACACCAGCACCAGCACCAGAGTAGACTTGGCTAGTTTCCTGTTTGAGTAAAAGACAGCGGTAGAAAAGAAAGAAAGAAAGAAAGAAAAAAGGATGGAAAGAAGAAAGAAAGGACTAGAAGAACTATTTGCATGATATTTTATCTAGTGAAGTATTGAGCCTTAATCCTCCTTCATGCTAATTAAAAGCCAAGGAGTATGTATGCGTGTTCGACTGCAATCTGCACATTAATTAGAGCACTATGCAAACTAAAATTTCCCAAAAATGGCATGTAAAAAAAGGTACAGTCTTCAACAGATGAAGTAAAAGTAAATACTTCACTTTGGGGAAACACGATCCTGTGAGCTTTGGCAAAAATCAGCCTGGTTGTTAATACATGCTAAATGTTTGTTTACTGACAGCAGAATAAGTGAGAATGGCTTCAGGGGTCAGCAACAGGCTCAAACTAGCCACCCAGACAGGCACTCCCCAGAGTGCGAATCAAGTGCACCCACTCAGCCACTGCCAGGCGGACAGATTCCCTCCAGTGCGTCAGGATGAGTCTGACACTTTGATATGAGGTGTGTGATACTCCATCTGTGTCCTTGTTCCGTCATGCTCAGGTGGGTGACTTCTGGATTCCAATATTGAGAAGATTAGTTGAAATTCCGTCTGGATATTAAAATTCATAGTACTTATGCCCACTTTTAGGATTCCCTCTAGAAAGTTAACAAAAGTTTCACCCAAATTTGTATTTCACAAAATGGAGGACCATCTGTTGGAAAAGACCTGTAATATTTGATACCCATTGTTCAACTGTTTACAGCAGAAACAGCTGTAGGATGCTTGTCATACAGTGGTACACACTGATTTAAATTCAATAGATATCCACCAACCTGCACTGTTTCCTCGTGTCATATCGACCAGCATTTGTCTCTCTCATTTTGGTTGCCAGGACTCGTACAATATTCACAAACAAGAGGAAGTTGAGCTGAAATGTAAAAAAGAGCCAACTCATTGCCTTGGAACAGTATCATGTTTATATTTGCAGGTATTTGATTATTAAATGATTGATTGGTCAACACCCTAAAATAATGGTCACACCAGACTTCCTGGGCAGTATTTCTCCCTCAAATAACTCCTTTCTGCAAAGATTTTATTCTTGATCCAAATTAAGTACACCAATAGGTTACATAAAAAAGAAAAACTTAGGATCAAGTTCAGCACTACAAATATCTATGTCAGAGGTTGGATCAGCCCAAGTGTTTTCTAGCACTTTTCTCCTCCATCTCTTTCCTCCTCTCTCTTTTTCTCTCTATTATCTTTTGCTCCAACACCTCTACAGAGTTAACTACTCAGCAACAAGAAGGCAGCTTGCTGATTAACACACCAGGGTCAGCTGGGGTCTTTCTAATCCTGACTATGTTATTGCTGACGAGATTGAAACTGATGTATTATCGTGGATGGATGAATTGGCCTTGACAGTGATTCACAGGTACAATTTTTATGTAATTGTTTTCCATCATTCATTCAGTTACAAGACAGACAGAGACAGACAGACAGACAGAGACACAGACAGAGACACAGACACAGAGAGAGAGAGAGAGAGAGAGAGAGAGAGAGAGAGAGAGAGAGAGAGAGAGAGAGAGAGAGAGAGAGAGAGAGAGAGAGAGAGAGAGAGAGAGAGAGAGAGAGAGAGAGAGAGAGAGAGAGAGAGAGAGAGAGAGAGAGAGAGAGAGAGAGAGAGAGAGAGAGAGAGAGAGAGAGAGAGAGAGAGAGAGAGAGAGAGAGAGAGAGAGAGAGAGAGAGAGAGAGAGAGAGAGAGAGAGAGAGAGAGAGAAGGGTGACAGGCAGGTAAGATTTGACAGACATAGCATCTCCGGGGAGTCCGACAGCTAGGTTCTGACCCAGAGGATAACACTGAAATCCCCTCTGACTGCCAAGGAACTCTCTGCTACATTATGCAGTCAGAGCAAAGTTTTTATCCGGAGACTAGATGAAGATAGAAACACCTGTGACTCTTACTCTGTCGGTTTCCACATGAAGGGGTTTTCTCTACACACCATTGGAGAATGGGGTTCAAACACATTCCAATTACTGTAATTACTTCTGTGCTTGATTTTCCACATAGGTTTCAAACCCCTCAAATGAAGGGAACTTACACCGATGGCTGTTAGAATAGGGACTTGGTAAATCCATTTAATGTTCCCCGCACTTAACTCCCAGCATCTGGTGACAGAGGGAGAGAAAATGAGGACAAGTGATAATTACAGAGTGATAAATAGAGAGAAGGGAATAACGAGTTGAGATTAGATGGGCTTCGCAAGGCAACAGTTACTCTGTGTCCTCTAACAAAAGTGTGATGTTGTCTCCCGATAGGTTCCAGCTGTGAAAACAAGACTACAGGGAAGGAAGGACCGCAACGCTGTGGGATCTTTAAGATCTTGTGTCTGTTTTTTATGAAACGACTGCAGAGTGCCTTATGACAGCTGACACTGTGATGATAGATTCTTCTCTGCTCTGCATGCTCTGACATGAGGCTCTGAATGACCCTTGTGTTTCACTTTGTCTTCTCACAGTGGAAGTGAATACCTAATATGGACATGGAAGTGGAAATGGCAGAGGAAGTGTGACACAATATTTACCTTGCGTCTGCTAGCGTTGCCCGGACAACAGCCCAGGCAGCTACAAAGAGCGCGGGAACACCTGCAATGAGAGAAGACAAGTTGTGATTTGGGAAGTTCCCAGGAGGTCTCAGATCTCTGTGGATATTCCAGATAAAGACATGCACAGATAACATGGCGTTTGCCTGTTCAAGTCTGGTTGTAGTTCGTCTGGGTTGTTCTAAACTGCAAGCTACAGATGTGTCCCACTCAATGCTAGGCCTGGTAAAGGAGCCCAGAACATGTGTAAGCAATACATCATGATAATCAGTGGCATCGCTGGTTACAGTCATGCTTAGTAAAGGCAGTCAGAGAATCAAAAAATGTACCCAACAAGGGGAAATTACTGATGAGCTGCATAGCAACAGGTGACACTTGACTTGATTAAAGATAATCTAAACCTTGCAGCTGATTGGCTGAACTTATCTCGTTGATAGGGCCCTATTGTCTGCTTACCCCAGCCAATGAGAGTGAAGCCCCACAGGTACTTGGTGTCGGAGTAGAACGCCATGAAGATGAGGCTGTGCAGATACAAGCCTTCCACCAGAATCCAATAGTAATTAGTTGCCAGGAAGTAGATGAACAGCAAGACTGTGATCTTGCATCCTACCTAGTATAAAAACCACTTCATTAAACATATTATCTCAAGTGAGACGTGCTCATACATATTCTATGAGCGATGAATTATGTGGGAATGCTTGACAGCGTGATAAACCACAAATGCCTGATAGGACATGATGCGCGTATGATGTGTGTGTCGATTCCTACAGATTTTCCGAGGGCAGATTCTAGAAAGGGTGGTTGCTGCACAAACCAGACCTCTCAGTGTCAGTTAATTGACAGAGCTGACAGGAAGAGGAAGACCCACAGTGTCAGTTAAGGTTTAATTAGCAAGTCTGTTTTCAGCAGTTGAGATCATTACACAAGTGTTTATCTCACTTTCTTCCAGTGAGGTTGTGTCATAGGCAGGTCATTTACACAGTGGGTGTCAACATTTACAGTTTACATTTACATTTAGTCATTTAGCAGACGCTCTTATCCAGAGCGACTTACAGTAAGTACAGGGACATTCTCCTCGAGGGTGAAGTGCCTTGAAGACTTGGCACAGGGAATCAAACCGGCAACCTTCTGATTACTAGCCCGATTCCCTAACTGCTCAGCCACAACAGTGTGCTAGGATTCCTACAAGTCTCTGCTCACAACACAGGTCGCATACCGAACCCAGGCACTGCTGGCATATAAAGGGTCAAAGAGATTAGAATCAGGGGAAAGCAGTGGTGTTATCAATGTCCTACGCAGACATGGGGAGTGTGCCCTACAAGGCTTTTATGTCGCCCGCGGAGTGAAGAAAGAGAAACATGGATGGTGGTGGGGGGGGGGGTGGCCCAGGAAGGAGTGTGGCTAGGGAACTGGACCACACCACTGGGTAACGGAGGTTAGTACAAGCATGACATACAAACTGGGTCTTGTCGAGGGGCATGGCGGCGATGGTCTTGTAGTTGTCCATCAGTGCCGTGTCGAACTCCTGCAGGCCGCCGTTGGCGTGGACCACCTTGTCCTTGACGAAGATGCTAGCGGCCCTCAGCATGAAGGAGACAAACAGGTGAACGTGGATGTAGTTCCTGGTGCAGTGGAGACGCCTAGAGGGAAGGGGGGAAGGGGATCAGGGGACCAGGGGATCAGGGGACCAGGGTTAGCGGTTGGGAGTTAGGGGGTTAAGGGTTACAGCCTGGTCAGGGGTTCATGTGTTGATGAATTGGTTTTAAAGTGATGTGTGGTTAGGCTTTGCTAGGTTGTATTGGGTTATATTAAGTGAAGTGTTGAGTGTTGTGACAGATATTTTTGTTACATTCTCTGTATGGGAGGTTAGAATCTGAATCAGCTTCCCCAGTGATAAGTGCTACAGATGAAAATAGCCACCATGGTATCACATCTCAAAGCTGTGTGCTTGTAACTACGTCTACTAAATGATTGTTCAATGACCGATGTTAGAGAACTGTTGCGTTTATTATACTGCATAAAACACATGAATCTAAACACCGTAAGAGCTTGTCATCTCTTTTAGTAGAGTATCAAACAGAAACCTAAATACACAGAACCAAACGACACACAGGTGGACACAGTGACGCTAACGAGAACGAGACACAGGTGAAGACAATGACAGGGAAACACTAGGACAGGGCAAAACCAAAAACAACAGGGGGGCACGGCTGTGGCCGTGACAGAACCGTCTATTCAGAACTCATTGCGTGTTTTCCGCGGGAACTTATTCATGTATCCACTTCCTCCTTTTCTCAAGTTACAGGTCACATTTGAACCAAATAACAACAAAAATAAAATAATCATAAATAATAACAATTACAATAAGTCTTAGTACCAAATTTACATATAAAAGTAGAAAATTGCAATCTGAATAAACAGGGTCATCTACAGTGCTTGTAAGACCCCAAACTCACCAGACAAAACACATTATTTAGTGTTATTACCTGAAGTAGCCTATGATGATAATGGCTCCGAGGAGTGAGCTGAAGGACACAGCGTAGCCAATGGTGTACACAATGTATAGGCGCTCGAAAAACTCCTGCTAAGAAATATGAATTATGTTATTGACTGAGTCTGTGGGAGAACTCACAGCAGTACGTTGAGCTAATGGTTCTCAAAACTGTGGGAGACAAAGAGGGACGTAAAGAGCCCATATTTCGCCAAAGAAAGACATTTGGATTGTATTAAATAGCCCGGTCAGCTTGGTGGATAGATGTTGATGCATTTTCAAAAGATGCCTGACTGAGATCAATACTGGGTTAGACGGAAGTGTTTGTGGTTTACTTTCTCTTCCTCGTGGCCTGGTTGGAGAAACCTTAGGCAGTCAGAGTAGTTGGACCATGTACGGTTCAATCCCTCTACTGATACCCAGGAACCATTGAAATCACACTTCCTGTATGCGTGACCTGGAAATTTACACACACACACCGTACAACAGAGAAACACATGCGCGCACACACACACAACAAACACCTTAATATCCACACATATGCACAGTATAATTTGAAATAATAATTTGACTAATGTATACATTTAAGAATGACAATACAATTAAGAATGACAAAACAATACAATAAATTGTTGGTAAATCAGTGGCCTTGCTGATGTTTTTCAGCGACAGGAAGTTACCTTTGTGGTTGAAGTCGTAGATGTACACCGGACAGGGAACTTCAGTGAGAGCTCCAGGAGACCCCTGCGGCCAGCAGACCAGACCATCCCAACCCGGGGGGCAAAGGTCATCTTCGACACAGAAGGAGAGCAGAGTGCGATTCGATTTAGGTTTTTATCTATGTTGCATTATATAGACAACTTTATTGTCCCTCAAATTCATTTGAACTCACTCGTCAAGTTTAGTCTAAGAACGTAAAGCCTAACCAAAAGACAGACAAAGAAAGAACAGTGTCTTATTTTAAAGTGAGGATTTCGACTAACCACACCAGCCACTTCATAGGATCAATAAAAACATCCACCTGTTTCTTTCAACGGAGCACTGAGGGCGTATTTGTGTCATTGACTTTTGTGTCTCAACATACAGAAAATGCTGGTTCATTGATCTTAGAAGCTGGGCCAGGAGTCAAGCAGTGCTCCCTGCCCTCAACATGTCATCAACATTTGACAATCGATCCAGCATGGCATTGTTCCACCCGACAAAGAGGGGGACACTCAGACAACTTTGAATAGGAAGAAGATCTAAAACAAGTCCAGAATCGGCTGTCTGTAACAAAGGAACAACAAAATAGATTGAATCAAGCCTGTGCAAGGACAGTAATCAGATGTATTTGCCTCTTTCATCAAGTTTTTAAATGGAATTTTAAACATCCAGATGTAATCAATGAACTGTACTGAAAAGAAAGAAAAAGACGAATGAGTCATACATTGGTAGCTGAAGAACCAACATTGGCTAAGACTGCTGGTCCCAAAGAAGAGAGGGAATGAGGGGGAAGATGGTGGAAAAGACAAGGAGGGTGGGATGGGGGTCAAAGGGGGTCATTTCTGATGGAGAAAGGGGCTGTGGAACAATGTCCTGAATTGAATTGTCAGGTTTACGAAAGCCTTCCGCACTATCCTCCACTGATCATTGAATCTGTCTTTTAGAATCACTGTTCTCTCTGTGAAGAAATTGAGGGCCTGGTTTGACTGTTTTAAAGTATTTTCAACAAGGCCATTTAGTTATCTAGCTAGGAAGCAGCTAAGAGGATGGAGTGACCTGTGTATGGTTGTGTTTTCTAATTAATCTGTCAGCCAACCACATGCATAGCAAATGTAAACGCTGCATTGATGCCTTGTATCTTTGAAGTAGCCGCAGACATACATGATAATTAGACACTTACATTGTCATTTAGCAGACACTCTTATCCAGAGCGACTTACAGTAAGTACAGGGACATTCCCCCGAGGCAAGTAGAGTGAAGTGCCTTGCCCAAGGACACAACTTAATTGGCACAAGAACCGGCACGAACCGGCAACCTTCTGATTACTAGCCCGATTCCCTAACCGCTCAGCCACCTGACTCCTCCTAGACACTCAAATTCTGTGACAAAGCTAATGAACCATATGAACCACCATCGGTTTACTTAGTATTGATCTTCCTACTCATCCTTGGGAATTACTGGCTTCTGAATTTTGGATCAAACACTGAAAGCAGATTTATTTTAATGTGGGAGGAAACAAGGACAATAATATCAACACAATAGCCAAAAAAAGAAAACACCCACAGGGGAGGCAGCCAACTGCTAAATTCGTTCAGATTTACATCAGTCTTAGTTGAGCAGGTTCCTGACAAAGTGCTGCTATCAAAAAGAAAAATCATCTCTACTCTTAGGTCCAACAAATAAATCTCATCATTCTATCATAGGCACCATCTCCTGTTATAAGATGGGGACCATGAGCTGTATGTCGCATGGCAATTACTATTGAATGTGTCTTTACAAGCTTCTGCTAAATTACTAAAATGTAACATGTTAAATAACTGAGATAGGGAGAGAGAGAGAGAGAGAGAGATTAAATGGTTATTTATACTTGACTCCACCATGCTTGTGAGAGCTGAACACCTGTCCTTGCTCACCTGTGGAACTGTGAGTGGAAACGTTGTGCTGACACTGGAGCTTGACATCGTAGAGCACGTACATCTGTTCCTGAGCTGTTATACCAACCTCGGGGTGATCCTGCGGAGTGAGACCCAAACACATGGTTTAACAAAGCCAGAGTACAATAAAAAAAAACATCTTGATGATCTCAGTTATCTTGGAAGGTAGGCTATAGACAATGCTGTAATCAAGCGGGTTGGAGACTAAAAATGTTGTGCTGTTTTGTTAATACATATTAAGGATAGCCCAACGCGCTGACAAACTGATCGCATCCTACCTGTGTATAAACACGTCTGCATCCACAAAGCACAATCCAATAAAAGAAAACCTTTTTCGGAAAGTTCCTTAAAAGTATCGCCGTCATATTGAAGATTATTTCCAGAGACTGCAGCGCTACAAAGGGATGTACAAAACTCTTCTTCAATAAATGCACAAATGCCCGTGCATCGCTCAGGATTGTGAAATGACTATGGTTCGGTGTACGGTCTGATTCCACAGACCTCTCATCCCGAACTTCGCAGCACCCTGACACCACCGGTTTCGTCTAAACATATGCTAATCCAAAATGGTGTCAGTCATGTGCAACACCTAACGAACGTCAGCTTTGTATCAATACTTATAAGGGTATGCATTCAAATTAATTATTGTATTAGCAGTTAGTCTCTCGTGAATCAAAGTAAGCCTATTACATGTAACCCAGGGTTTCGACTCTCCATGGTGCTGAAAGTTTGTCTTTATGCGTGCACGTGCGAATGAAACGTTTTGATTTGTCTGGGTTTTATTTAGCCTATTTAGGATAGTTATTTTTGCTATAGTTTGTGACGACGCGAAAGTGATTATTTGAACGATAAATGTCAATAAAATGAGTTTGAGAATATCACGTCGTCACGTCTATTTCCCGCACCTTGGAAAGCCAAACGTCTCAGTGGTGAACATCGGTCATAAACTGCATGCCAAGGAGGTCACGTGTCACAGTGTTGAAGCAGAAGGAAACTCTTTTAAGTGAGGAATCTCTCATCTCCTGCCTTGATCCCAGCCCTGACACCAATCATCCCCTACACGTCTCAGTAAACCAGCTGTAGCACAGCCCCAAGGTTAAGGCTGACTGGGTCTCTGCCACGCCCTGCTCTTATGATGGCCGTTCAAATACAGACCTGTGTGGGGATTTGGATGCATCACGGGAACATATCATTTTGATCGAACGAGTTGCAATAAAGTACTCACATTAAGGAAAGTCAGGACTGCGTTCATAACGTGATATAACATTTTAGTTGACATTGTCCAGGGCCCCTTAGATGTCATGTGCCCCTGGGCAAGTGCCCAGTTGCCCTAATGGTTAATCCGGCCCTGGTTAGATGATAGCAAGTGGATTGGAATGATTATTAGAGTTGCCATGAGAAATGTTATTTTGCCACTCGTCTCTTACTGTTTATACAGGTCCGTGAAGAAGGTGGATAAAGAATAGGCTAGGCTACGTTAAATCCGTACAGTTTACAGCTGCGACAAACGCATTTGACTGTGACCTGTCATTGTTTTACGTCTACTGTTGACTGCTTGCGCAGGTGGGTTTCTGGATCCCATTTAAGACTGTCCTAAATTAGTCTAAGCCAGACAAAGGAAACAATTTTCATTCACAGTAACATTTTCATTTAAGCACATCATTATGTGGTCAAGTGTGAGGCTGTCACGTTTCTAAAGGTTGATTAAATAGGCTAAGCTTGATAATTCCACTTCATGAGTTCACATGTAGCCTAATCTAGTCTATTCATTGGTGTTTTTACTGTTGCAGGCTTTGTACCCCACATTTTTGCAGAGATGTCTCTCGTCGTATTTGAAATTATTATCACCCATGGCACACTTCAAAAGAGCAAGATTTCCAAACTGCTGACAGTTTTGAAAGAGAACTTCAAAGGAAGCAGTCTGTTCTCTCTGTATTCTGGCAGTAGCCAGTTTGACATCATGCCACATTCAAGCCAATTTCGAACTTTTTGTCTTTAAGGTCACTCATTTGATTTTACAAAATGCTTATAGCCAACGATGGAAGGATTACTAATGGATGCATCTGGATGAGTGACAAAGAGCCGACGTTCCAGACAAATTTAGGTGGGATAACCTATTTCTTATTTGGGGGAGATGGACAGTGTTGGTGTTGCCAAGACTGGTCTCAGGACTCAGGAGAGATGTTACAGGGTGATTCAGACTGTGAACATGATACTAAGATTTGTTGTACAGATTGGCCTTCGCACTCACACTCACCTTTGTCCTATACGCTTACGATAGGCTACAATTGTAGGCTACAATAGATATTTGTTAAGAGTGCATCTAAGTTTTCAGACAGCATTAAGCTTTTGGGGTTCTCATGTAGGTTATGCATTTAAATTGACACATGCTGATCTGATCTTAGACAAAGAAGCCGTCCAACAAAAAGTTTTTTTTCCGACTCGAGACTTCCAGCATTAAACAATACTTACAGGCAACATGGTATTTTCCTCCACACCCGCTTTGAAAAAAATGTCTATAAATTCAAATTATGTCTAAATGGCTTCAACCTATTCCTATAGGTGTAGGCTACGCATGAATACATTACTCTAAAGCCTACACAAACACAAGTTTTCAAATATGCGTGTGGCACACGCCCTATGCCCTCTAGTGGGGCCTCTCCTATGAATAATATTTATATTCCAGAACCGCTGTGGGGTCACCTATTGACCACTAGATGTCCTCCATCACAAAGGTTTTATTCGTCTTGTCTCCAGTGGGCCCGGTTCAATAAAATGCTTCGAATGTGTATCAGCCCGAGCCTTTACACACCAGAATGTATTTGATCCTTCATTTCCATAAACCTACCAAGGATATGATGCAATCAATGAAACATCCAATCTAAAATCCACATTCAACCCTCCTAATGATCGCACTCTTTCTCCATTTAATAGCCTATCATCAAGGAACAAAGAATATGTTCCACAGTTCAGCAGAATGTACTAATCTAGACTAACAAAATAACCGTGAAGAAAAAAACAAGACAAAATACCTATGTCAAATAGTTGTTTATTTGTAATTCGTTTGTTCTGCTATTTAGTCAGCTATTAGGCTTTTTTTTGCAAGGGAATACGATACATGTGATTGCCTGCTGCAGTTATATTCATTATCATTATCATTTATCTACCGTGACTTAAGAAATGTCGTTATGAAATGCAATCGTTATGAAAATATTTATACTTTGCTGTTGCAGATTTCTTTTATACAACCTTTGCATGACAAAAAAATCTGTTTGTTTTCGTTTTCTTTGCGAACGTGCACATACAGATAATCCCTTAGTAGTCTACTGTATGCGTCTGGTGGTCTGGAGTGGGCAGAGCGAGAACGGCTCCTGCGCTGAAGCAGAACGCTACACCCCATTCACTGTGACTGATATTTCTTGTTTCGTGACTTGAATAAGCAAAGTCCCTGTATTTGGAATATACAACCAGCCAAAAGGTGAGGCTTCATTTACGCTGTTAGTATACATCCAACTAATGTAGCTAACGTAAGAAAAAGAAAGGAACAGAGCAGTGTTTTGTCGGCCGACCGCAGCTGTGCGAGCGGCTTGTCACTGCAGTTGAATGTTGATGTGTGTGTGAGAGGTGCTGCTGTTTTAGTCAATGACATCAGGGGTGAAAAGAAGAGACCCATTAGCAATTATTCTAAACTATTACAGTTCACCATGTTGTCTTGATAAATAGATATTCTACAGCTACGCTGTCATCTAACATTTCATAGCCAGCTAGCTAGCCTGTAATCAGTACAAGTCTAACGTTAACTGGAATTTTGGGCGAGTGACATAGCATGAGGTAGCTAGGCTAACTAAGCTAGCTAGCTATATACGTCCAAAGCACATATTAATCATCATACTCTGACCGTGAAGAGTCACTGCACGTGAGATGCTAATGCGAGTATTTCGCCATCGAGATAACTTAATATTATCAGTTAACTACCAGGCGCAACTCAAAACTAGAACATCTGAAGTCTCAGTTTTACATGATATGAATTAGACATTGTTTATTCAAAGTAGTAAGTCACTCAGAAGCAGGGGCTTCTGCTTGTACACGCTAGCTAGCCAGAGACCGAAGCTAGTATCGAGATTTTTTGTTGCTAAAACAGTAAGAAAATGATTCAATGGCTATATGGCAATATGTGATCTTTTGGAGAAAGAACAAATTGTAAAGTAGGACGAAGTAAAAGGCATGTGGAGTATGTTGCATTCAATTGGGTGTCCAGTTTTTAAATTGAGGGGAATGACTTTACTAATGAATTGAACTGTTCTGTAGTTAATGAATCTAAAACTACGACCAGAACGTGTTTCCTAATCCATTCATAATCCATCTCATCTAATCTAGTCAAAATTCTTTGAAGAGAGGACTGTTTGTGCAGAAACTAGAATACTAGGAATCATTGGTGTAGTTGGTGGGTCAAAATAAGAGGAACTTGTACTATTGCTTCTATACTGCAATTTCCTGATAAAGTCCTACATCTAGCCTACTTATTTTTTTTTATCGTATTGCGTTGAATAACTAGCTTTCAGGATTCACAATTATACTATCAATACCTCTTTTTAAAGGGAATCTTATCAGCTAGAATTTCGAATTCAGCCCCATGGCATTCAGCACAAAGCTCACGGTGATGATAGCGGGGACTGCATTCTGTAGGCAAGCCTTGTTGGGTTGGTGCTGCTCTGCCTTTTATAGAGAGCTCTTTCAACTACCCTTTTGCTGCTGCTCTCTGGGCTTATAAATCTGCAGGAAAGCAGCTTTGCTCCAGTGGCATGCTCTGCTGGCAAGACATTGTAGGGGCCGCATCGCTGGTCAGAGTTGGAGGTGATGGAGGGATTGAGAGGAGGTGGGCTGTGTGATGGATGGAGCCCAGAGCTGCGGAACACTAAGTCTCTCTCTGATTAAAGAGGTCCTGCAAGTGGGATGCAGTAACAACCAAGGCCCACTCTCTCCCCCCTCTCTTGTACCCCCCACTCAATATCCCCGTCTCTCCACCCTCATCTCTCCACCCTCATCTGTCCCCCCTCAATCCTCACTGCCCTCTGGAATACAATAGCCTTCTGATTCAAGTTAGCCACAGGCAATATCAGATCCTGGAGACCAATGATTCTTTCATCTATTACTTATTTATTTTTGTATGCGGTTGTCTTTAGGTCAGTCTCGCGCAAGATGGAAGAAGGTTAATAAAATAGCCTCCCTTTAGCTTCATCTGCAGGCATTTTACATTATACACTGCTTGTTATTTTCAGCTTCATCAGAGACAAGCTGCCAGCTGCTTTGAAAAAACAGATATTAACTATTGTTCATTTCTTAAGCTAATTGCAACAACACAGTGCATTACATCATTTGATATCTTCACACAGTGTGTTAGAGTGAATAGTCATTTTTCATTATATATATATTTTTTAACTTCTTGCTGCTAATTGCATGCCATGGCTTTTAAACATTTAAATAAGCACAGGTCAATTCTTTTAAACTCCATGCATGGATCTTCTTCCTTCTTCTTTCCCTCCAGAATATCTCAGTGTGGTTTTAGGAAGATGGCACATTGCCTGTGTGTTTACAGAACGGAAGCCGTAGTCCTGACAGGTTTATTGTTGTTCG
This sequence comes from Osmerus eperlanus, assembly GCF_963692335.1. Classification (NCBI taxonomy): domain Eukaryota; kingdom Metazoa; phylum Chordata; class Actinopteri; order Osmeriformes; family Osmeridae; genus Osmerus; species Osmerus eperlanus. Next base: position 4,133,836 of record NC_085038.1, read on the forward strand.
ACCCTTAATGGCTACTTGTGGCTTTGGGGTTAATGGGATGGTCTATGGCCTCCATCAGTTTAAATGTGTCTGTCTGAATAGGATTCGCAGGTTGTACTGAATGTACCGATCATGAAACCTGAGCTGAGCAGGGCCATCGTACAGAGGTCCCACAGGAAGAGAGCAGCATTTTCTCCATTGAATTTAGCAAAAATTACCATTATATTTCGAATAGACTCACAGTGTGATATTGATCATTGAGGTGGTTGATAACGTTGCAAACATAGCATTGTATTTCCGAGGTTTGGACTTTTACTGTTTGTCATAAGCCGCACAGTACAGTAGTTTTAGTTTGAATTTGGCCAGTTTAGCTCCATGCAGGAGTCAGTCCTGCAGTGATTCTTTTCAGGGGCACTGCAGTGAACTGGCCCCCTGTTCATATCAGGAATGAACAGAACTCTCTGTTGGTTTACTCACTAAATATACACTAAGTGGTTAACTTGTGCTCAGGTGTGAGTAAGACAGAGAAAGAGAGGGTTTGTGAGAGCATGAAGGAGACTGTTTGCATGTGTGTCCAGTGTGTGTTAGACAGTGTCTTCTGCTGTGGTACAGGCCTGTATGACATCATATTCACGGGCCCAGCCCTGTCCAGTAGATAACAGAGAGGCAGGGTGGGGTCACCCATCCAGTCACCTCCTGGAATGACTGGATGGGTGACCCCACCCTGCCTCTCTGTTATCTACTGGACAGGGCTGGGCCCGTGAATATGATGTCATAAAGGCCGCAACTACACTATCCTCTTTGTCAAAGGGGTCGTAGCCGAGCCTATAGCTGAGAGCAGACACTGCACTGCTGGGGACAGGGAGGCGGGGGAGTTGGCTGCTAAGAAAAGCCTGGGTGAGGTACCGGCCCTGTCTCTCAGCACCTCCTATCATCAGGGCCTGGTCCGTCACGCCAGCTTCACTGTGACTGGGGTTGTTTTGATCGTCTCACTCGTGTGTCAGGGTTCCATTACCTTTCTCGTTCCTGGTGGGGAAAGTGGCGCAGGGAGCAGTGCTTTGTACACGTCCAGGAGACGATACTCCTCGTCCAGAGGAGTTGAAAGCAGGCCGGCTGACCAGGTCGTCTGAGGACAGAGGGCAGGACAGAGCCGTGTCTTTGTTGCCTGGATCAGTTTTTTTGTGGTCCGTGTGAAAATAGGTCTTCGTGTTTCGGTACAGGAAACATTGAGGAAGTTCATTCGCAAGGACAACGTCACTTCTAACCACAGTGGGGGGAAGATATCCGCCATATTGGCCCGTCCTAGGTTTCAGCTTCATCAACTTGTTTAGAGGTCATGAGATCTGAAACAGTTCGAGCATGCAAAACCTTTGAAACTCGGGCTTGCCTTTATGCTTATAGCGTCGGCTCCTACAATCATGTTGTATCCTGACGTCTTGCACAAACGTCTCTTTGTCCTCAAGGTTTATGATCCTTCTGACGTTAGATTAGATTAGGACAGTGTTGGATCTAAGAATGTGAACACATTTTGGGCATGACTTTTACACCGACAAAGCTCACCTAAAGGAGGGGAATGTAATCTAGGCTATTCATTTATCAGACGCTTTTATCCAGACTGACGGACATGCGCGGATCTCCTACAGTCAAATGCTCTACCACTGACGACACCTACATGATTGTGTTGGTGTGAGGGGTGTGATTCCTCCAGTAGACATGCAGCCTAGCCTTTACGACACAACTGTCACATGATCTGTGATTAACACGATGCCGAGGGGGTTCATCCCTGGCAGCCTGCGGCTCTTTTGTCTTTCTTATTGTTTCTGCATGACTCATCTTAAGCACTTGTTTCTCCTCCATTGTTTAAATGCATTACTTTCCTGGAAAAGAGGCTTTTATTTGTCTTTGTTTAAGTAAAAATGGGAAATGTATTCGATTTGTTATTTCCTTACTAGGAGCTGCAGTCAAAACAGCAGGAAACATAAAGAGACGGTGTAGCTAATTTGGGGGCTGGCTGACACGTTTGCCTAGTTCTCAGTGGGTTCTCTCCTCAGCCGTCTCAGTCTAGCCAAGTTGATTCTTGGATATTTCGATCAGGGTGCAGGGTTTTCCCCCTAGAGAGGAGTTGCTGTGTGGTGGCAGGAGTTTTTCTTGCCCCACCGGGGCAGCGTAGCCCGCTCGGAGCCCGCTCTGCCCATTTGTCTGGAGATCTGAATTAATGATTGAGAGGAGGGGCTTGTGTGAAGGAGCCCATTAAGATGCAGAGTCACAGCGGTCTCCATGACAGCATGGCTATCATCTGTATCACGTCTCCCCCGGAGGACACGTCTTGTCTGGCTCCCAGCGCTCGGCTGGAAGGTTAGGGAGCGTCAGTCTGAGCTAAAGACGTTCGCTTTTCTGAGGTAACTGTGCTGTGTTTACTCCCTTAACAGCTTAGAGAGAATAGCAATAGCACGTGTAAGACTTGCTATCCAATATCTGGAGCTTGTACTTAAGTTGTGGAGGTTTATGGTGTTTGCTTTCAGATAGGTTACTTTTGCGTCTTTCGAGTCTGAAGGCAGCGCTCTCAAGCACCCAGACCTGAACCATCTTTTACGCTTACGTGAAGACATACAATTGCTGCGGTTCCTGGTTTGTTGTGTCAGAGAATTACATTTATTTAAGCATCAAAAGATTTTTCTTAAATAGATTTTATGGAAAGAATGCTGCATTATTGATTGCCGTCATCCGCATGTCCCTCTCTGCCCTGCCTGGTTATGCAACATGTGAGTGAGCGGACAGGCTCTTACAGAGCATTATTCCAGTTCAGTAGGATGTGGGCTCTGTCAGGCCCAGAGTGATGCAGTGGAATTAATCCTGAGATCCTCAGTCTGCGAGTCCCTGTGGAATATTCCCCCTGCTGGCTGCTTCAGTGGGGGCTATTTTGAGCTGCCTGCAATATTGCAAAAAATAAATAAAAAATCGCAAAGCAAATGGATGAAGCCTGCTCTGCTGTCTGGTTCTGTCAGCAGGGCGGCAGCGATGTAGAGAAGAGACCTAAGAGGGGAGCAGAGATGGAGACGTTGACATGGTTGTTGGATATCGTTCCCTCCACACCTAGTCTACGAGTAATCCTATGTTTATCTGTATACAATCATGTATGTCTGTGGGTTTGTTTGTTTGAGAAATTGGGTGTGCAGTTTAATACAACTGTTTATCTTGTGGCTGCAGTAAAACCTCAGACAGGCTGGCTTTGTATAAGGGGCAGGCCAAAGCTGGCTGTCAACACTCATAGGTTTCATAGAGGTCTCCGGGAGCCAACAGGCTTGATACATGTGAAAAAAGAGGAATTGTAAGATATATAGCTTCTAATATACTAAGTTCCCTTTTTTTATCTAAAGAATAAATAACCTTTTAGCGTGGGAAAAGGTCAGGAAGTGTGTTGTGTGTGTGTGTGTGTGTGTGTGTGTGTGCATGATTTAAATATAAGGTAGTTTTTCATAGGGTGACGTGAAGATAACCCTGAGCTTCCTGTTTTAGTGCGCATCTGTGGGGACCGGGGGCTTTGCGACACACCAATCAAAGCAGGAGATACCGGTTCATCAACACTGCAGGTTGCAGAGTGAAAGCGCCTAAGGGTTCTTGATGATTTGTAAGCGCAGTGCAGATATTTCTCTGAAGCCTCTAGGCAGTTTGGATTGCACTTATGGAACCTAATGATCAACGAAGCATAAAAGAGAAATCCTTCGAGGGAAGGGGTGGAGTATGAAAGAGGGTGGATGAGATTGAATCAAATAAACCTATATCTGCTTCCTTCATGGTATAGTAAGTAAGTCACCTTGAAAAGTCCCTTTCGAGATGTTTTGGTGCTGAAAGATTAATTGTTGTAATGTTGTTTTTGTGTTTCCCTTTGGGATATTTTAGCACCATATAGCCTGTAGATCAAGGCTTTTATTTTGCACCCTGGCTTAGATGCGCTCTCCTGTATGGTATGACTTAAGAATGAGAGGGAATGTGACCATGCTGAAGGACAGGTGAGTCTGTGAAGCTTGTGTAGCATGACTGCAGAACTGGTTGACTGCCATTCAACTGGCTCTCAATTTTTGAGCATCTGTATGGCAGCATTGACAACATTCAGTTTCCCTTAAACAATTGTTCTGCTGTGCGACTCAAGGAAATAGTTTCTGTTATTGTTAGCCTAATCGTATTCTGAAGACAAAGGGTGCCAATGGGGGCGTGGTCCCCTGAGGCGGTCACAGATATTTAATGGGAATGTGTTCCTTTAGTCATTACTTTAGATGAGGAACAGGAAAAGGTAAGATGACTGTGAGTCCTGTGCTGAACTTGTTGTGCAGAAAACTATTCACGTCCTACACTTGAACTGGAAAAAAAGGTTAATGTTATAATTGAAAAATAAAAAAAGTTGCGCCATTTATGTGTGGATGTATTGACAAAAGTCTTTATATCATGGTGTGTGTGTGAGTGAGTGAGTGAGAGAGAGCTCTCCTACTGTAGCCCTGGCCCAGTTACAAGTCCGATGCATTAAAGGTGACGAGGTTTTTATCCGGGCCTGGGTGTTGCATGCAAAGGTGTCCTGACCCTTTCACAGGCCCTGTCCTTGATGCTGTCATGCTGGGCTGCCCTCACAGCAGCATTTAAAGTGCCTTGGTTTTGACATCTTCTTTTTATCCCGTTCTTTGTCTTCAGACTTATTGTCCCAATCTGGGCGAAGGTCGCTCAAAAATCAGTTGGGTTCATAAATGCATTGTTAGTTCTGAAAGAGTGTGTTATTTAATTTAATAATTTTGGAAGTGAAAAGAATACCCTGCGCTGCCTCTCATTATTATAGTTGAAGATCGGAGAGAGAGACCTTGAAATATGTTAGAGGAGAAGCGAAAGGTAGAGAGAGAGAGAAAGATTGAAAGGTAGAGAGAGAGAGAGAGAGAGAGAGAAAGATTGAAAGGTAGAGAGAGAGATATTACAATGTGAGACAGTGTCACAGCTGCATTCACAGCATAGCGGACAACAGGTTAGGCTACATTTTGTGAATATTCCTCCAAGTCCACACGGTACTGTGTGATCTAAGTGTGACTGTAAATCTCCCCCTTGGTCTCGACCAGGTTCAGAAAAGTTTTGCAAGACCATGTGACAGAAACATTTGAACATTCTGTTACGCTCCGTAACAGAATTCCCCTCTCCTCAAGTTGTCTTGACTCTTTGCTGAAGAGATGTAAAGCGTAACGTCTAGTTACAGAAGTTAGAACGGACTTCATGAAAAGGTCATTTTAGTTTGCCGAAGGCCTTCATATTTATCTTTAGGCCTACATGTTTACCTTCAGCTGACTTGAAGACTTCAGGCTGTTTGTTTTGCATGCATCTCTCTCTCCCTCTCCCCATAACCCCCCCCCCCCCCCCCCCCCTACTCTGTCACTGGGCAGTTATCCACTGTGCTGTTCTCCTGCTAGTGTGGGAGATCCTGTGTTTAGCCCTACACCTGCTGCTGTTTGGGGACTGATAAAAAGAGAGAGAGGACTAGGAACAAAGACCGTCTGAGATGAATAATTCTCTTTTATATCCCTGGCCGTGGCTGGCCTCTCAACCAAGCCCAGCTGCTGCATAAGGCCCGTTTCTAAAGCCCTATCTGACAGGTGGATCAACGCTGTCTTCCTGCTCTCCGCTCTGCAGTCTGCAGCCATGTTATTTAGGGTCAATCTGAACTGGAGGCTTTGAAACTTTGAATAAACTGAAGTTTCTCTCGGTCTACCACTGAATAGGCCCTATTATGGCGTGTCTTTTGGTTTTGCTATGAAGGAGTTTCACATTCAGGATCTAGCCTTTGTTACTTCCTACACAGGGTCTAATGTGTTGGGTTACAGTCTATTTAGCAGTGGGTTTATTGAAACAGCATTGTAAACACGCTCACTCATCAGGCTGCAGACTGCTTGCATATTCTATTCAGTCGTCCTTCTCTACGTTGCCTACATCCAAGAGGTGGCACAAAGAGATTATTAGTTTATATGCGTGGAGATGTCGTTTGACATCACATCTTAGGGGCGGTATTGGTATTTTATAGGGGTTCTTTTTTAATGTATTTTTATTGGTGCGGAAATGTCAGATACTATTTGGTGTAACTGGTGGGGGAAGTAAAATTTTTCTGAAAACATTTGGATCTGGATAAATCTGGAGTGTGTGACTCGCAACTTTACCTGCAATATCCCACACGTCTGAGCCCTGCTCTCCTTGTTACTTTGAGTGTGACGCTTTGAATCGGACGTGGTTTTCCTCCCACGCTGAATCCAATCACAAAATCAAGTTTTGGCGAGGAAACGGAACAACCAAATTGCATGTCATGCCTGTGCCTTGTAGCAAAGTAAACTACTTGCATGCTGCTCGCTGCTATAGGCTCTTCGCTACACCACTCAGTTTCACTTCCTGGTCCCCAGACTCTCTGTTTGCCTCTGTCAGACCCTGCCTCGGGGTTGGGGGCAGGGGGGAGAGAGAGAATGTGACACTTTAGTGCCGTTTGTCACGGCGCCTTGTGCAATAGAAGCCCAAAGCCAAACCACTGGCGCCGTTCCGGCTGCAGAGTGTTACCCCGGCCGTGTTCACCGGGGGGCGGGGGGGGCATGTCTGTTTGTCCCCAACTTTGTTCATGTCACTGCATCAGGTTGGCAACAAGCTGAGCTGGTCACAGAGGCAGGCCTCCCTCGTGTAGGAGAGGGACTGAAGGTTCCGCTGCAGCACATCGGGCTGGAGAGGATGAAAGCTTGGGAGTCAGATGGCTGAGCGGTGAGGGAGTCGGGCTAGTAATCTGAAGGTTGCCAGTTTGATTCCCAGCCGTGCCAAATGACGTTGTGTCCTTGGGCAAGGCACTTCACCCTACTTGCTTCGGGGGGAATGTCCCTGTACTTACTGTAAGTCGCTCTGGATAAGAGCGTCTGCTAAATGACTAAATGTAAATGTAAAGCTTAGTAGAAGCGATGGGAGGATGGGATGAACCGGTGGATGAGGAAGTCTTGGAAGGGGTGAACTTGTAACTGAAGAAGAAGAATCTCGAACTCAAAATGACAGACAGTTCTGTATGTTAGCGGTAGTTAAGAAAATAAAAATAAAATGTTGTTGGGTTGTTGCTACATTCTGCATACTCTTGTAAACCTGGGCTCTGCTACCGTGAGGTGGTGTCGCTCTGTGGATGTAGAGGAGTTGGACAGTGTGAAATAGTGTGGACTGTTTTCTTGTTTGTGGGTTTACTGCTCCAGGATCATATGCAGATATTTGGCATGTTTGTTCCAGTTTTGTCAAAGGGATTCATGTTGACTAATAGATCAGTAACAACAACGTATGTGAGCCTCCCCTCACTTTTTTCATTTTCAAAATAGAAAGATGACTCGATCTTAGCCCCCTGGGGGCAGGTTCACTGTGGTTGTGTTATTCTACTCCTCTGACCCTGCGCCCCCCCCCCCCCCCCCCTCAACGACACACATACGCACACGACTCTTTCTGATACTGCTGAATGCGATGGGGTGCATTAGCGGTGTATTAATATCAGAGCATTATGTGTGCCTATCCTGCAGAATAACCAGTAACCTTGTCTGAAGGACAAGGACATAGCCCTCCTTCAGTACAAGGACATAGCCCTCCTTCAGTACAAGAATATAGCCCTCCTGCAGTACAAGGAGATAGCCCTCCTTCAGTACAAGGACATAGCCCTCCTTCAGTACAAGGATATAGCCCTCCTGCTGTACAAGGAGATAGCCCTCCTTCAGTACAAGGAGATAGCATCTGCTCAAAAATCAGTTGGGTTCATAAATGCATTATTAGTTCTGAAAGAGTGTGTTAGAAGGTTGCCGGTTCGATCCCTGGCCGTGAAAAATGATGTTGTGTCCCTGGGCAAGGCACTTCACCCTACTTGCCTCGGGGGGAATGTCCCTGTCCCATGTGTCTCACGGTGGTGTAACTCTGCTGCTCTCTGCTATCCTAACAATGAGCTGATGTTTCTCCCCTCCTCCCTCTGTAGAATGCAGCCTGGTGCTGGACCTGGACACAGACCCGACTGAGCGACTGTTGGAGAGCGTGTCGTTGAGGACGGTCCCCTGAAGCAGAACCATGCCCCGCCTCCCTTCCTGATCCGTCCTCCCTCCCCTGCCTCCAACCCCCCCCCCCCCCCCCCACCCCCACCCCCACACACACACACACGAACGATCGTTCAATCGCACGCACCTGCTGGAGCCGACCCCGTTTCCGGCGGTGGTGGCGGCGGCGGCGGCTCTGCTCCGCTCCGCTTCCCGGTCGCCATGGCGACGCCCTACCTGTGGAAGCTGTCGTCCCAGAAGCTGGGATTCTTCCTGGTGAGTTTCGGCTTCATCTGGGGGATGATGCTGCTGCACTTCACCATCCAGCAGCGCTCCACCCACGAGAGCAGCACCATGCTCAGGCAGCAGATCCTGGACCTCAGCAAGCGCTACATCAAGGCCCTGGCCGAGGAGAACCAGAGCGTCATGGACGGCCCCTACGTGGGAACTATGACCGCCTATGGTGAGTGTGGGGGGGGTCAGACTAACTCATTCACACCTCATGCACCCACCATGGAGGGTAGCTGTCAAGCTCGCATACAGACCGCACCTAGACCCCATGAGCGCCCTACTAACTTCTTCCCTTGTTCTACAAACGTCGTCAAGGATGCCGGCCAAGACTGAAAGCATCTTAAGCGTTCGGAACATAGCTTTGAAAGGGAGTTTCTGAAGCTCTAGATAAAATAAAGAAAAGAAATAAGTGTCCCAAAACTATAGAACCACAGAGTGTTTGGAACTAGAGAGGGTACAATTTCTGGGGAAATTGTAGGGTGTGCTTGCTTGCATCGGTTGCACAGGGGTCTGTATTTCTGTATATTTTATATAAAAATGCATACTTATTATTTATAAAGATTACATAGATTTAAAAGCATATATTTGTTGCTGCTCATTTACAACTCAAAATACGAGTGAAGTGTAGAATGAAATAGATGTCTTCTCATTTCCCCTGCAAGAGGCAGCCTCATAGCTGAATCAAAACGAATAAATTTGGCAGAGCGGTGTAAAAATTGACCTAATCTCTATGATTTAAACGTCCTTTTAAGTTTTCCCTTCTCGTGATATTTTCAGGTATTTAGCCTACTCATTGCATTCATTCATTAATAAAGAACCCCCTTTGAAGATTATTCTACAACGTTACCGGCAGTAGAAGATGGAATCGCGATTCAAACAGTACCATCTGCTAACTGAAAATATGCCCCCAAAAACGTAAATAAGCTTGACATTTATTTAGTGGAAAATCGCTTTCATAAAAAGCTCGCTGGTAGCGATCATTGTCAGTAACAACGCAAAATGCGATATAGCCCTGTGTGGAGAAGCTGCCCCGGTAAATTGTACTACGGTACAGTACTAGACTACTGCTGTGTTCGTCTTGGTACTGTAGCGATTGCGTTGGTTGAATTGGATGTAACGTTCCGTTGTACGGTTTAGGCTGAAATTAATTATTTTCATGAACAGATTGACAACGTTTAGGCTGTGGCAATGAAGTTCAGGTTAGTAGTTAGATAGACTTTTGATTTAAGTAAGGGGAGTGCCGAACATGTTCTGTCGCCGTTTGACTTCCTAAACAGCTGTGTAAGTTAGATGTTTTTGTCGTGTGTCTCGCGTAAGCTACAGCGTTGCAGTGAGCTACACTGGTTTGAAACCACAGGTAATGGTAATTTCACCAACAAATCGTTTACTAATGTCAAAATAAATCCTACAACGAAAATGTATTTGTGAGGAATGTTTATTTTAACGATTGAAAACAGATAACGCTACATCATAGACCACTGTAGTATGTGTTGCCCGGGCAACACAGGCTAATGTCATGATGCTAATACTTCAGTGAAATAGTAGACTACTGTTTCCGAAAGTAGATGTACTTCCTTAATAATATCAGCTTATACTGTACATTACACATCACAATTGTGTGTCATATCACAAAGTAAAATGAGTAAATAGTTATCACCCTGGCCTCTTTGCTTGTGGCGTTTCTGCAGCTGCCTTGCAGTAAAGCTATAGTTAGCCTAGCTATCCCCCAAGTTAACAGATGCGAAACGAATGTTCTGCCAAAGGTAGTCATGCGTGTTTTCGTGACGTTAGTGACGTAGTGACGTTAGTAACGTCAGTGACTGTGGCTAGCAAATTAGCCACCGTTAGCTTCACTTTTCGCCACAAAAACTTAACTTCAGCCTAAACCATGCAACGGAACGTAAATTCCAATAGAAGCAACTCAATCGCTACCAAGACGAAACTTTTGACACCTACGTTGTCTATGTAGGCCAAATATTGACTGAGTTTTAGGGGGGCAAAAATAAATAAAAATAATAATAATAATAATATATACGTGAGAGAACAAAGGTTGTGCTCTCGCCGAAGGCTTGAGCACACCCAATGATCAGGGTCAGGAGGGTCATCTCTGCTGCAGACCTGAACTGAACATGAACAAAGCTGCGGCTGTATTTCTCCATAATCTTGGTAGCACCCGGCGACTTAAAAACATCAATAACTTATTCATGCCATTAACAGACCCGTTTGGTTCAATGAGAAGCTTCATTAGAAACTTGGAGATTAAAATTGATTGCTCTCTAATGTGCAGCAAAGCAACAAGATAAAGGCGAGAGGCTAGCCTATTACACGCTGGCCTTCTGTGACTCCCGGGCTGGGAAAAGCCAAAGACTAATATGATCTGTCTTTCAACAAGGGGTTTCTCCGACCCGACCACGCAATCACTCGGACACCAACTGTCGTTCTGTTCCCCCTCCTCTACTCCCCTGACCCTCCACAGCTCTTTGTTTACAGGACAAAACCAGCAGCATTTAGCTACTCATGTTCCCCTTAAGCTTCACGTAAGAAATGTATGCTCGGTGGGTTCAGAGACGCCATACTACATTGAGAAACCCATTTTTCTTTTTCCTTTTTTCCTCTAACTGTCTGAAACGGGCCAGCACACTCCCACCTTCACTAATGACCTGAAATCCTTTGTTAAATGGTTTAGAGAAATCCCAGCCTCTATCCCAGATCTGTATTATGATATAATTAGCTAAATGTAATTACTTAAGGTCCCAAACCATGAGAGTAATTATCTGTAGAGAAGCATGAAATTGGTTTAGTGCAAACAGTATTCTGGAGGCTTCTCTGTTGCAGCCGTGTCTAGTGTAGTCGTGGCGACCCTAATGCAGATGCTCTGTGCAGATAGGAGTGCATCTGACAGACCTTGGTGATGCACGTTGGTTAGAATGATGTTAGACCGAACCCTGTTGCATTTACCAGATACTCATGGTTTACCGAAACAGTAGCTGTGTTACCAGTTTACTGCCATGTAACCCATTTTCGTCATCCATTAGAGGCCTGAAGCTGTAGCAAGACCCTCCTCTAAGTCAGACAGTTCATGGGGAGTCCATCCTGTGTCTTGATTATTTTAAAAATAAATAAACTGACAGAAAGAATTACTTTGTAGTTTTAATGCTTCGTCTCCAGATGGGAATTTGTTGTTACAAATGCATTTAAGAGGAATTACACCATCTGCTTTAGCTCTCAGTGCAAGCCCAGTGACATATTGTATCCAGTTATGAAAAGAGCAAGGCTGTTCTATGTGGTGCATTCAGTGCTGTTTGTTCCTTCTGAACGGATCATTTTCTAACCTGGAAGAAGGGCTTGCTGAAGTAAAATGTCAAGACTGCAACCATAACCGTACACTGTTTATAGAGAAGCAATGCAAGGTTGATGAAATAATGTCTACAATCGGAGGAAAACGTTTTTTAAGGAGTGCATGACTATTTTTAGTCCTGTCAGGTCGACCCCTTTTCCAGTAGCTTAGTGAATATGCAAAGCGAGGACTTGACATTCTGGTTCTTTCCTGATTTTTCCCCTCACTCAATTCCTGCCTTTCTTTGGTGCAGATTTAATCATGGCTTGGCTGGATGCTTTAGCAGGGGATAAAGGCATATCTTACCTCTCTGTGACAGCACGCTGCTCAAAGTTCAGGTCTGTGGAGGCAGTGTGCGGCATCACTGAGTAGTGTGCAGCCCTGCCATTAGCCTAGAGATATGGTGTGTACCTGTGTGGGAGAAATCATGGATTTCGTATTTGCTTATGTTAAACACAACCAGTGGATCAGACAGTGTCTTATTAGTAGGGTTGTGTACGTTATAGGCTCATTTTATTTTGAATTTTCATTCTGTAGATCCTGCAGTAACCTATACTGTGTACTGTAGACGATAATGTTTAGACCGGTTGTTATCAGCCTGAGTGGATGACAAACATCTGTTGGCTATTATGGCATCTTCGTTTTTCCTCTATTCACGGTCAATTCTGTCCTCGGACCTTCATGCCTCTAACTTTGCTAGTACCACTTTACGTCCTCTCCAGTCATCAGATTCGTATATGTTTAGTGTTTTGCACCTCCCTGCAACAGTAAATTCCGTGTTTGTATAACATACATGGCGAATAAACCTGATTCTGATTCTTAGCAACCGAGAACCTGAACTTGTTGTCACACAATTTTCGTGGAGACGGAACAGTTTCTTGGAACAGCTTGGTATGTTTCCTGCCCCAGCTCCCTGCCCCCGGCCTTCAAGGGTCACTGATGCTGTGTTGTAATACCGGTTCGTCCGGTATGTCATATACCGGAATGTCATCTGATCTTTCTCAAATCTTCCAGACACGGAACAGACATAGTGGGACGTTTTGGCTGCTGGGTTTGTTGTCACCTGAAACACTCGATGAACAATGCTACTGTTGTAGTAACGGGCAGGTGTGAGGTTACCCACCTTCATGACAGGGACAGGTGGAATGTGTTGTCAGGCCAGGGCCCTGTGGGGATGACAGGGTCTGGGTTACTACCAGGATGGAGGAGAGGGGCAAGGGATGGATCACAGGGAGTCAGGTGGCTGAGCGGTTAGGGAATCGGGCTAGTAATCAGAAGGTTGCTAGTTCGATTCCCTGCTGTGCCAAAATGACGTTGTGTCCTTGGGCAAGGCACTTCACCCTACTTGCCTCGGGGGAATGTCCCTGTACTTACTGTAAGTCGCTCTGGATAAGAGCGTCTGCTAAATGACTAAATGTAAATGTAAATGCATGCTGGGACTTCCTTCTCCTCACCCCTAGGTCCTTTTTTGTGTGCAGTGTACAACTTCTTGAACTCCATTTTAGATTGTGAAGCTCGTTCCACAGTGACAGCCGATATTTAACACGAACATGGTCAGATACCAACATCATTTGCAAGCCTTCTTATTGAATCACTGCGAAAGAAATCTTACCACAAAGAGGGTATGTGCGTGGGGATGTTGTCTCGGTCTGTTATCCTGGCATGCAGAACGCTGAGGAACGAGAGCAAATTGGTCTCATGATGTTGATAGCATGAATGTAGCGTGTAAATCCCAGTTATAATCCTAACTCCTGGCCCAGGTGTCTGATATGGCGTGTGAGATGGATCCAGAGGTCTTCTTCACCACGGTCATGTTTAGCCTCTCCAGGTCAGCATAGAGCACTCACATTCATGGGAATATGGAAGTAGATCAGAACATCCCATCTGTCAGTCGGACAAATTAAAGTCCTGCTGGATTTGCGTTCCCATTATCAACAAATGAAGGATAATCATTTGCTTATTTTTCCCGCTGAGCGTTATATAGCTTTGCTGCCTCAAACAAGCTTGTATGTGTGTTCTTTTAAGATATATATATATTAGTTTTTGTATTTCATTGATGTTGACCTACTTTAGGAAAACAAGCTCAATAATCTGAACTGATTTGTTATGTTACCAGTGTAAATTAGTTTGAGACGATTAGTTCACTCTGCCGTTCTGTTTGCTTTGACTGTTTTGTCTGCTTGCTGGAAATATTTAGACAGCAATTAGTAGAACAGGCTACTTGTTTGTTGGCTGATCCCCCTTTTGAAAGAAGCGAGCATGCTTGGCTGATCAAGGGGGTCAGAGCTATGAGGGGCGTATCATTTGTCTCGAGGCCTCTGAGGCCATATGTATTGGAGGCAATTGCTGATAGGATGAGTCACTCTAAGCATCCCTCAGACATGGCTGGTCTGTATTATCGAATGAGTCAGACACCGCAAGCATCATTTCATTCCTCATTCGTTGTAAACATAGTGCAGGCTATTCAGCCTGCTGCAGTGCAGTTCATCGTTTCCTGAGGTATCACATTCCATCTGTGTGGACGTTATTCCGGTTCATTGATAGTGACTGGTGACCCAGCTTACCATATTGGTTGAGCACAGTTCATTACTGGAAGGTTGGACCAGGAAGTAAAGACAGCCGTCCTGCTCATGCTCATATCAAGATGGGAGGTAGCTCGCTCCGACGCTGAGCCTTCTGGTCTGCGTGGGCACATTCCATTGTCTCCAATTATGTTTAGTCGGATGCCTTGGCAAGGCGGCCACTCTCACTCTCCAGTTGATTGGTTCCTTGTCGTCCAACGCTGGCTGTGGGCATCTGCTTCTGCTGCCAAGCCCACCTACAAAACAGAAGCCCTCCTCTCTCTTTATCTCTCTCTCTCTCTCTCTCTCTCTCTCTCTCTCTCTCTCTCTCTCTCTCTCTGTCTCTGTCTCTGTCTCTGTCTCTCTCTGTCTCTCTCTGTCTCTCTCTGTCTCCCTTAATTATTCTCTGTCTCATGATCGATGACGATGCTAAAATATTAAAGATGATTCTAGAATTCCTTATGTGTTGGGTTCAGCTACTAAAACTGTCAAGTTGCTGAGGGCTTGTTATTACTTTACACCTAAAGGCCCTCAGGCCAAATCTGACCTACTTTAGTAATAATGGAGACATACATTTTCCATTACTGTGCTGTCCAAAAAAAAAGTGCTCAAGGTCCTCAATGCACATTAAAAGGTTCTTTACCCAGACAAGGTTTTGTACAGTTTCAATTTCCTACAGTACTGGCAGTAGCTGTAGTGGCTTAATATATTTTTCTGTTTTAAGCTAAATGTCATAATGTTTGCTGTAGGTTATAGATGGATTCCATTAAGGAATGTGTGCAAAAATGCC
Organism: Osmerus eperlanus; assembly: GCF_963692335.1. Lineage (NCBI taxonomy): Eukaryota > Metazoa > Chordata > Actinopteri > Osmeriformes > Osmeridae > Osmerus > Osmerus eperlanus. The sequence goes on from NC_085038.1 coordinate 4,148,842, forward strand.
ATCTCCTGCTTGGCCGGCTTGTCCTTAAATGGTATCAGAACAGTGATGATGTCATTGCGAATGCCAGCCCTGTGTGTGTGCTTCACAGTGTCCTGCCTGCTCCCCACACTGTTGCCCAGGTTCTGGGGTAAGCACATGCCCACAGACCCCAATGAACCACCAAGGTCACATTCAAAGACACTGCAGTTCGGTTTTGCATTTAGATGAATCCCTAGCTGGGAGCCTGAAATCCGATGACTTAATGTTGGGCTGGAACGCCCCGGTTCTCTGCTTCCCTTCTATCTCTAGAGAAAGACGAGCCTGCTGTCTCTGTGGAGGAAACTTAGTCACACCATAATGATATATTGATCAGTCCGGTTATGATGATAAAAATAGGAAGCTCTTTTCCCCAGGCAAAATTCCTGGAGGTTTTTCAGGCACATTACACTGCTTGTGTAGACTGTATTATTCTCCCTCCTTACCGTTCTTTAGTAAACGACAGTAAGCCTTTAATATTTTGCGCCTTTATTTACCGCAACCCAGACAGAATATTGTTTGTGCTCTTAAAACCGCCAAGAGTTTCTTTCAATGGAACTGACTTTGCTGCATATTAAGAGGTCGAAACAAAGTGAATTCCAGTTGGCTATGCCCATCTCTGACCACGGTTCTTCCCTGTTCTTCTTCTGTATCCTCTTGTCTGTAAATCTGAAGAACATCCCTTTTAGATGTACAAAGGCCTAAAAACCCCCAAAACAAGGTCGAGTCACCCCAGTTGTCCTCTTGGCGGAGCATGCCCGCTAACTCTACTGTTTGCTGCTTCCTGTGGTGCAGATCTGAAGAAGACCCTGGCCGTGTTGCTGGACAACATCATGCTGCGACTCGGCAAGCTGGAGTCCAAGGTGGACAACATCTACAACGGCACGGGCGCCAACCTGACGTCGGGCACCAGCACGGCCACCCCCAGCGCCACCAACGCAGGGAAGGTCAACGTGGCCGGTGAGTGGCGTTCTCCTGTCAACGCTAGAACAGACGGCCGCTGCATTTTCTTTTTGGATTCAACCCATTGATCTATCAAATACAGTACGCTGACAGGTTGAGAGGGTTTCAAGGGAATTTCGGAAGCCCCCAGAGAGGGCGGGGGAGATGAGTTAAGTCGCTCTGGATAAGAGCGTCTGCTAAATGACTAAATGTAAATGTAGTAATCCCGACATGCTCAGTCTAAGGTTCTCCCCTCAAGTCCAGACTCTGATACCATACTGTGTGGGCTGTTCCACACCAGAGTTGAAGGAAACACTTCATTGTAAATGAAAAATGTTTTTTCCCCAGCTGTGGTAACATTTCCAGGATGAAATGTCTGTCGGCTCTACCTTAACTAAATTCCCCGTAGCTCCACGTCCGATCCATCACACGGCTTTGAACAAACAACCCCATTCACTCAGAGCGGACCTTCTGTTGGGTATCATTGATTATCCAGGCAGTTTTAACTTGATGAATTTGCTAGCTGTGAAAATGAAGTGTTTGTCCAGGGTCTCTCTTTCAGTAGTTGGTGAGGTATTTAGTGATTTAAATGGAGCCCCTATGTGGTGCTGGAAAGTCAACAAAATGAGATTACGACGATTGAGTTATAAAGTTGGAGCAGCACAGAGGAGGGTTTATTCTGCGCAATGTGAGCACGTCCTGGATTCTTGATTAGCAGATCTGCCTCTCTGCTCTCTCTCCTCTCTCTGCTCTCTCTCCTCTCTGCTCTCTCTCCTCTCTCTGCTCTCTATCCTCTCTCTGCTCTCTCTCTGCTCTCTCCTCTCTCTGATCTCTCTCTCCTATCTGCTCTCTCTCCTCTCTGCTCTCTCTCCTCTCTCTGCTCTCTCTCTCCTCTCTGCTCTCTCTCCTCTCTCTCTCCTCTTTCTGCTCTCTCTCTGCTCTCTCTGCTCTCTCTCCTCTCTCTGCTCTCTCTCCTCTGCTCTCTCTCCTCTCTCTGCTCTCTCTCCTCTCTCTGCTCTCTCTCCTGTCTGCTCTCTCTCCTCTCTGCTCTCTGCTCTCTCTCTGCTCTCTCTCCTCTCTCTCTACTCTCTCTCCTCTCTGCTCTCTCTCCTCTCTCTCTGCTCTCTCTCTGCTCTCTCCTCTCTGCTCTCTCTCCCCTCTTTGCTCTCTCTCCTCTCTGCTTTCTCTCCTCTCTCTGCTCTCTCTCCTCTGCTCTCTCTCCTCTCTGCTCTCTCTCCTCTCTCTGCTCTCTCTCCTCTCTCTGCTCTCTCTCCTCTCTGCTCTCTCTCCTCTCTCTGCTCTCTCTCCTCTCTCTGCTCTCTCTCCTCTCTGCTCTCTCTCCTCTCTGCTCTCTCTCCTCTCTCTCTGCTCTCTCTCTGCTCTCTCTCCTCTCTGCTCTCTCTCCCCTCTTTGCTCTCTCTCCTCTCTGCTCTCTCTCCTCTCTCTGCTCTCTCTCCTCTCTCTGCTCTCTCTCCTCTCTCTGCTCTCTCTCCTCTCTGCTCTCTCTCCTCTCTGCTCTCTCTCCTCTCTGCTCTCTCTCCTCTCTGCTCTCTCTCCTCTCTCTGCTCTCTCTCTCCTCTCTGCTCTCTCTCCTCTCTCTGCTCTCTCTCTCCTCTCTGCTCTCTCTCCTCTCTCTGCTCTCTCTCATTGGAGCATGAGCAGGACGGGGTGTCTGGCCTGTCAGGGTCGCTCTGTGGTCTGTGTGTTCTGCAACCATCGTCACTTCCCTTAGAGTTTGTCTTGTCTCACGCATTCTGCAAATCCCCCCCCCCCCCTCCTCCTTTCTTGAAAACGTCAAAGCTCTTCCGAGGAGGCAATTTTTGAACACTCGTGTCTGGTTCCTCCCTCTCCCCTTGTTAAGTCAGTCTGCTAATGGCCCCATCAGAGCAGAGCGCGGTGTCCTGCCCAGCATGACAGCCCAGCGTGGCAGCCGGCAGCCCTGGCCGGGCCCACGCTCCACGGGCTGGAAGCAATTACACAGATAGTATCTGGACAGTGAAGGGAACACGCCTGGCTTCGGAGCGACTGCTGTGTAGATGGAGCAGATGGGGATGTTGGTCTTTCTGGCTGCTGGATCGTACAGACCCGAGTCCTTCTCCCTAGGGCCCCTTTGGGGTCTGGCCTGGGGAGTCAGAGACACTCACATCCCAGTCCCAGGAACTTTATTGACTTGATGTAAATGTTTTATCTGATCTGCACATACTGGTGTGTATCAGTGTGTATCAGAGTTGAGGTTGTAGTTCAGTTTTACTAAGGAAACTAAGGAAATTAGATAAACATCCAGTACATATTTTATTTGAATCCATTTGACTATCTTTAGTCATGAAGTCATTTCACCACGTGCACAATTGTCAGAATGTAAGCTGAAATGTTAGCCTGACCTTTAGCGCTGGTGTCCTTCCTGAATCACTGAGGGAGTGGAGGGCAGTACCACCTTAGGAGACATCCATGGTGCCTGCAGCCTCTACTGTCAGCCTCTACTCCGCTCTGCTATCAGCGTCGTCTATATCGGCCTCTGCTATCGGCCTCTGCTATCAGCCATTAGCCTCTGATCTGCTTTTCTGTTTGGCCCTGCTATCAGCCTATGCTACTGTATCGGCCTCTGCCATCTGGCTCTGTCATCAGTCTGCTGGGCAGAGACACATAGGTCCTCCCCAGCACACAACAACTCAATCTGGACGCCTTTCTGTGAGGGAGGCTGGGAGGCAGTGGCGGGGGGAGGCAGAGGCGGGGGGATGCAGAGGCAGAGGCGGGGGGAGGCAGAGGCGGGGGGAGGCAGAGGCGGGGGGAGGCAGAGGCAGGGGGAGGCAGAGGCGGGGGGAGGCAGAGGCGGGGGGAGGCAGAGGCGGGGGGAGGCAGAGGCAGAGGCGGGGGGAGGCAGAGGCGGGGGTGCTGTAGTGTTTCTTCCCGACCTTGGTGTGGACATTTGTGTGTCTGTTCCCTGTCAATGTGACCAATCACGGCCTTCGCGGCGTGATCCTCCAGAGCGCGATCCCAGTGTTGAAATGTAATCAGGCTCATGGAGGGGCTGTAATGGGATGAAAGACCTGGTTCTGGGCTTCTGAGATTGGCCTGGCGGGAGCTTTCTCCCCCTTCCCCCCCTTCCCCCTCTTCTCTCTCCTCCATTCCTCCACCCCCCCCCCCCCCACCCCCACCCCCAGACACTGTTGAAAGGTGTTGATGTTGCTCTTGGCAGGCCCGTTTGCCTGGCGGTGTGATTTGTAGAGAGAAAAGAGAAGCTGTGTCCGCAGGAACCAGCGAGCAGAAGGGCCCATTTCAGCCCAGAATGGCCTGTCTCTCTGTCTGTCTGTCTGTCTGTCTCTCTCTCTCTCTCTCTCTCTCTCTCTCTCTCTCTCTCTCTCTCTCTCCTCTCTCTCTCTCTCTCTCTCTCTCTGTCTGTCTGTCTGTGTCTGTCTGTGTCTGTCTGTGTGTGTCTGTGTGTGTCTGTGTGTGTCTGTGTGTGTCTGTGTGTGTCTGTGTGTGTCTGTGTGTGTCTGTGTGTGTCTGTTGTGTCTGTGTGTGTCTGTGTCTGTCTGTGTCTGTCTGTGTCTGTCTGTGTCTGTCTGTGTCTGTCTGTGTCTGTCTGTCTGTCTGTCTGTCTGTCTGTCTGTCTGTCTGTCTGGTCTGTCAGGTCTGTCAGTGTGTCCCAGGCTTGAGGCTTCCAATGACGCCCACAAGACAAATAAAAAGTCACAGAACAAAGGGGAGACCATAATGCATCACACCTCAGTCAAGCCTGTCATAACACTGTAAACAATCCCACTCAAACTGACGGCTATTGTCTGAGATGAACCTCTCGAAGAGGGAGAATGCAGAGCAGGAGTGCAGGGGTGCAGGGGAGGTCTCGGGTCGGAAACGGACGTGGGGAGGGCATGATTGCATGTACAAAAAGACGTACAAATACTTACCAACTCACCTGAATAAGCGTTATTCAGCAGACATGACACCCATGACATGTTTTACTTCTCTGAGTTTCTAAGTAGTTCTGCAGCATGTGACCCACACAATTAGTGGGAGCTGTTTGTTTGGTCTAAATAGAATTTGTGGTGTCCATTACGGTTTCACCGGACAAAGCTTTTTCTCTGGGAGTGCTCCGAGTCCCCAATCAATACTAATCAGGTGTGGAGAGATGCTGCCTGCTGCCAAACACACATGCAGCATCCACGGACACAACTCAATCTGACGGGCCCTCGTGAACAAACCGAACACTTTCAATCTTCACAGCTTCCCACTGCCCTGAATCCGCTCTGTGCCACACGTCTAGATCGCCTTAGTCTACCACTTGCTTTCCTCGACAGCCCCCTTCCCCTCAGTCTTGAAGGCTGTCCACAGCAATCAACAGGGCACTCCCACCAAGCTCATTTCCTTTGACGTGAACGCCAGCTGAGGCCCCGACAGTCAGTGTGTTAAAAGAGATGTGTTCACCCCACAACTACCAGGGTATCATAGCAACATGGCAAGTGAGTTGCTGTTTTCAGCTTTACCCTAACTCCCCCCCCCCCCCCCCCCCACACACACACACACGTTTTTCCTGCCCCCACTGTGAGATCTCGACAGGACCAGATGTGTCTTTCCACGGTCTTCGTCACCTCTGCTAATCCGTGGCACGGCTCAGCGTCCATGGTGACCTTTGCCCTCTCAGCTTGTGTGGCAGACGACCCTGCAGTGTGGAGCTGTCAGCATGTCTCTGAGGGGAACGAGTCCGGGCTGGAGCAGGGCTGGCTGAACAGGCAGGGGGCCTCAAGACACAGTTTCTTGATGTTGTATGATGGATGATGTACAGCCTGCACTGCTTCTTACTGCACAACTACAGCAGCAGTTCAGGACGTAAGGATTGTTGAGAAAATGGAAACCTGGAACATAGTAAAATAGGAACCCTGTACCCAGGGCTCGCAACTAACTTTTTTTCCTCACTGTCCCAGTACCGTCCTGAAGTGCAAAATTGTCCCCAACTGAACTTAAAAAAACAATGTTTTTAAAAGAAAGTTTCTAGAAGGTTTGAAAAATATATTTGCTATTTCTTTTCAAAAATGATGCGTCATTGATGAGGACTATTTGTAATGTGTATTTGCGCTGGCACCTTCACACCACCCCGAGAGCAAGCACTACTGCTGTCTCATATCCCTCCTTCTTTCTCCTTCCTCCTCTTCCTCCTCCCAGCAGTCTAGGCAGATTCCAGATGCAGCCTGTTAGACTGCTACAGCACCACAAACAGTTTCAAACCCTTGTCAGGTTCCTAGTCTGGCCATTTCGAGACGTGCCTATCCAAACGACAGTTGGTCGGCTTTGACAAATCAGGAGAAGAAAACACTTTCCAAACCCCCCCCCCCCCTGCGTGCACCTGCGCGGCCCACGGGATGGCGACGCCTGTTCCTGACACGAGCCGTTGTTGCTGGCGTCCTGCAGAACTCAGACCCAGTGTCGCAGCCAGCTCAGCATCTGCTGGGAAGCTTCAGGCGAAGTGGTTGTTTTCCCCCTCTCTCCTCTGCGAAACTCTGGCGTCCCCGGAGACCTCTTCTGTTATGAAAAGCAGGCCCCATTTGTACGTGTACATGTAAGCACATCAGCACGCTGTGCATGAAGGAAACTACGTGATGTTGTCACCTCATAGTACCACGCTGCCACACACGCACACACACATACACACACACACACACTCACTATCTCACACACACACACACACACACACACACACACACACACACACACACACACTCACTATTTCATACACACACACACACTCGCTAACTCATACACACACACACACTCGCTAACTCATACACACACACACTATCGCATACACACCCACACACTCACTATCTCATATACACACACACACTATCACTATCTCATACATACACACACCCACACCCACACTCACTATCTCATACACTCCACACATGTCTTATTCATTCAGGAACAATGCCTGGGAAAAATGGGTTGAAACAACATCTGAAGACTTCAGGCCACTGCCCAATCCATGTGCTCTGTTCCGTTTCCCTGTAACTCTATCTGTTTCTCTGTCTCACTCTATATCCATCTCTCTCTTTCTCTGCCCACCCCTCATTCCTCTCCTCCTCTCCCATCTCTCTGTGTCTCTCTCTGTCTGTGTGTCTCTCGCTCTCTCTGTCTTTCTCTCTGTCTCTCTCTCTCTCTCTGTCTGTGTGTCTCTCTCTCTCTGTCTTTCTCTCTGTCTGTGTCTCTCTCTCTCTGTCTTTGTCTGAAGCAGGCAGCCACGTCCCACGTCCTGGGGGAGTGGAAACCAGGCTGTGTCCACTTGCCATATTCAAACAGACATTTGGCTTTTGTTGTAACAAGGATTTAGGGTTAGCAGTCTTGAGGAAACGAGAAACATGAACAGCATGCTGGTAATGTGGCCGCAACAGCTTGGCCTCGCTTCACATAGCTGCTAGATTAGGTCGGCATCTTTAAACACAGATTTGAAGGGAGAAGATCCTTATGCGGCCTAGGTTTTTTTCTCAGCTAATTCTGGAGTTTGTTGACGTTCTCTGCTCCTGGAGCTGGTGCACTCCAAGCCTCCCCTCTCCAGTACGCTTCAGGCAGTACTCTGTTGTTTCAAGGTCTGAGGAGGAAGTCGTATCTCCTAATCAAAGTTATTCAAAGCCGCCCTCCTCCTCTTTCCTCCTCAGTCCCCATTGGCTCCTCCTCCTTCCTTCTCACTCCCCATTGGCTATTTCCTCCTTCCTCCTCAGTTCCCATTGGCTTCCCTCGGGGCTCAGTTCTGCTATCCATGCAGTTTATGCTTCATGTTTTGACTCCAGCTTGTTTAAATTTTGTTTGGCTGAACAGAGGAGATTGTGTGTGTGTGTGTGTGTGTGTGTGTAGGAGTAGTGATTCATCACAGATGATCAGAGATAATTAAAGCTTTTGGCTGCTGCCAGCCTCATGGGACTGTCGCTCCTCAGTTGTAGTGATCAGTTCCTCTGTAGAGAGCCAGGACCCAGGCCTGGAAGATCTCTCCCCTCCAGAGAGCCAGGACCCAGGCCTGGAAGACCTCTCCCCTCCAGAGAGCCAGGACCCAGGCCCGGAAGATCTCTCCCCTCCAGAGAGCCAGGACCCAGGCCTGGAAGACCTCTCCCCTCCAGAGAGCCAGGACCCAGGCCTGGAAGATCTCTCCCCTCCAGAGAGCCAGGACCCAGGCCTGGAAGATCTCTCCCCTCCAGAGAGCCAGGACCCAGGCCTGGAAGATCTCTCCCCTCCAGAGAGCCAGGACCCAGGCCTGGAAGATCTCTCCCCTCCAAAGAGCCAGGACCCAGGCCTGGAAGATCTCTCCCCTCCAGAGAGCCAGGACCCAGGCCTGGAAGATCTCTCCCCTCCAAAGAGCCAGGACCCAGGCCCGGAAGATCTCTCCCCTCCAAAGAGCCAGGACCCAGGCCTGGAAGACTTCTCCCCTCTTGAGACACGTGCCCAGGGCACGTGTCTCAAGCCCCTCCACATGTTCGAACGATAATCACCTTTCCTGTACTTTCCCAACACTGCCCCAAAGCTACATAGTCTGCACCCCTTTGCCGACAGGACCGCCCCCTCTTTCCCTGAAAATCTACCGGTAGAAAGTGTCTCAGAGTACAGCCTCCATTAGCCCCCCCCTCCTGCCTTATTGATGAAGTGCCCAAGGACGTCTTTCACTCCAGCAAAGTGCTCTGAAAGTTGGGGATGAAATAGAGAATGTGGGGGATGGATGAAGAGAGGTAGAGGGAGAAGGGAAATCAGATCTTCTATTAAGTCCAGAAAGTTGCTATGTCGGTCGTCTGGGTAAGGGTGCTTGATGAGTGTGGATCTGAATTCGATCACAAGCTTATGATCTCCAACGTGTGAGGCCACACCTGCAGATGAGGTCACTGGATTCATGCTTCAGCTCGACAGGACTCTCCTGTCCTCCGAGCGCATGCCATTATGTGGACGTCAGGGTGTCTTACGCAACGTTGAATGATGGCAGACTCTTTCCAAGCTGCTAAGTCCTGAGGGTCATTCTGTGACCTTGATTCTGTGGGTTGTCAGTCATGACATGCGCTCACACACGCACACACGCACACACACACACACACACACACACACACACACACACACACACACACAGAGTGGTTAGGTTAGAGACAGGGCTACTTATCTTGTCAGATGAGAAGTGGTTTAAATTGACATAATCTTTTCCTCTCCTTATCTGTGTTGGAGGTGTTGCAAATGGTGCTATTTTGTGTTTTTCTTGAGGAACGTCATAATGGCTGTCGGCTTAATGTATGTGGGACTGCGAATAAGTGTGTGTGTGTGTGTGTGTGTGTGTGTGTGAGTGAGCGAGTATGTGTGCGAGTGTGTGTTTGAGTAAGTGTGTGTGTGTGTGTGTGTGTGAGGACACAGTGCTATTGTGAGCTCCTGTCCTCATCTCAGAGTGTCCAGCTGTTACCGTGACAGCGGGCCATGGCTCTGAGCTCTGGAGTGCCACACTCCTCGTCCATTAAGATGTCCTTCAACCTGCTGCCACCACATCCATCTGATCAAACATCTGATCAAACATCTGATCAAACGCATTCATATTTACACCTCACTGGGCCTCGGGTCTTTGTGTCGGAATCTTAACAGCAGGAGCTGTCACTGGATTGCTGCCTGGCTGGTTGGTTGGCTGCTTGGCTGCTTGGCTACAGTAGCTGGACTACTGACTGGCTGCATGGCTTGTTGGCTGGTGAGATCTTAGTGTAGCATCTTGGTAGAGAGAGCAGGTGTGTGTGTGTGTAATGAAAAGGTTCTGTGACTATCCTCTCCCCGTGTCTTTGTACTTTAGCATTTGGAAATGGCTGTAATCTCCTTCTCTATTGTTCTCCTGCTGCTGTTGCCCCGGGAACCAGGGCAGAGAGGCTCTTTGTGTGTCTGCTGTCTCGTGACCACCCTGTGTCCACAGAGTAGAGGCGCTGGCTCCTTCTCATCTCCCTCATAGCTGTTTTCAACAGACAAGAACTAGAGTGCGGTTGTGTGTGTGTGTGTGTGTGTGTGTGTGAGAGAGTGAGTGCGATGGATTGCGATCAAGTGCGTGTGAGTGAAATATAATCATTTCTTGTTCTGGACCCCGCAGCTCGTTTGTGAAGAGATGGGTTTGTCCTCACAGGTTAACACTGTGTGGTGCGCTGTGCATCTGAGCTCAGCTTTAATCCACTGGTCTTCCTGAAACGGAGAGAACATCTGGGTGACGGGATTGAGCGACACGGCCTCGCCACTCCCACCTTCGTCATCATTACATCACAGGGTCAAGTCTCCCTGCCGTAGTGCATGAGGACAGGAGCAAGCGCTTTCCTGGCTGACAGATGAAAAGATAGGCTGTTTATTAGAACTGTCAGACATTTTCTGTTGTCTGCTCTAATCTCTTTAGTGTGTGTGTGTGTGTGTGTGTGCGCGCGCCGGAGTGTGTGTTTTGCCGTGTGTGGCAGCTTGTGTGTGTGTGCTGCGTTGTGCTGGCGTGTGTGTGCGGCTGGCTGTAGGGCTCATGGATGGGAGGCTGCATTTCCTCTCCTCTGGCAGTCTCCCCAGAGATATCACATAAGAAGAGGGGGAAAAGGTCGTCTCCTCCATCTCTTCTACTCTTCTATTCCAGACTGGGGTGTAAGGGTGCTGTTCAGGTGGCTCAGCGTGTGGCTGAACACTTCCCATACTTATCCAGCTCGTATGTGAAACCCAGACTAGCTCAGCTGTCGTGGACCACGCACCGAGGTTAATACCCTCCTGTCGCTCATGTCTGACTTCAGATTTTGACTTGAGACTGGGGAGCTGCTGATCCCAGACACGCACACAGACGCACTCTGTCTTCTTGAAAGAGAGCACTTGCGAGGAGAGCACGGTATTCGGCCGGGCCTTGTCCGTGTCGCTGAAAGAGAGTGCTGCTCACTATCGTATCATCAGCAACAGCATGACTGGATCTCTGAATGGGACTGTGTGTGGGACCCGGTAGCACCCATGTGGGGTGTGCTGGTGAACCCCACACCTGGCCTGTATGCCGTGAATGCTGGAACCTAAACTCTTCTTCTTTGTTTTCTCTCTCTTTTCTCTCAGACCTCCTGAACGGTGCCCAGGAGAAGTGTGAACTTCCCCCCATGGACGGCTTTCCTCACTGCGAGGGGAAAATTAAGGTAAAGACACACACACACACACACACACAGCCCGCGACCTTTGATTGTCACTGGCGTGTGTGTGCGTGCACCTATGTACCCTGGCAGACAGGGTGGTCATATCACACACACCATCTGCTCTGCTGTGGAGCTGTCTCTGATAACGTCATCGTGTCTGGGAGAGGTCGATACCAGGCCAGCCTGGCCTCTGCAGTCAGCGCCTGGACACACACCAGTCTCATAGAAAGAGCAGTAGAAATTGAAGGGCGTTTGATTTGTCAGAGGTATCGGACTGATCCACTAGTTCCAGCCCGGTGGGGTGAGACTAATCAAGTTCACCCAAAAATAAGACCGTATTTACATTGTCGTAATTGATCCGGGCCTGCAGGAACTATATTGACTTTCACCGAGGGGAAACCTAGGTCGGTCCAGTTAAGCTCTGCTTGGTCCAGTTTAGCTCTGTTTGGTCCATATAAGCCTTGCTTGTCTCGCCGTTTGCGATGGGATTATTGTCTCGGGATTTTGATCTCAAGTGTTCTGTGGGGGGCGATTAAAGGTCACAGTTCAAGGAGGATTAGTTGGGGTTGTGAAAGGGGGATCAAAGTCTGGCCTCGTATGTGGGCAGTCAAATGAGCTTCAGTTCACTATTCTTTTCTTCCAGCCAGCTCTGTGATTACGGGGTTTGCAGTCTCAGCTGTGGCTGTGCTTCTAATCAAGTTTCCATCCTGTGTTCTTTCAGTCACTGTCATGTCACTAAGCCGTTCTGATATAAAACCAACAGCAAAAGAAGAGACGCCGTTGATAATGGCGCTAATTCATCCAGCATGCCGGTGCTGTCAGACATGCCGACCAACCTATTTGACTGTTCTAATCAACGCTCCGGCTCGCGTCGTGAGTTTTCCCACGCCAGTACGTGCAGCCCCCCCCCCCCCCCCCCTCAGCTGTCAATCATGTGGGTTTAGTGGCTAGGCTGGCTCAACCTTCCGCTCTGTTCAAAACAACCTGGATGGAAACTTTTAGACTATGGAAATAAGACTCAGACGAATGGAACGCAGTTATTTCTAGACGATGCCCCCCCCCCCCCCCCACCCCACCGTCCCTTCCTCGCTCTCCTCCAACCCACCCCCTCCCTGCAGCCGCCCCCAATATCGTAACCTCCGCCACATCGATTTTCCAGACGGTTCTGCTTTTCTCCATCTTCTAGCCTAGACCCCCCCCCCCCCCAACTCTCCAGTCCTAATGTGCACCCACTCATGTCTCTCCTCTTCCTCCTCAGTGGATGAAGGACATGTGGCGGTCGGACTCCTGCTACAATAACTACGGTGTGGACGGATCCACCTGCTCCTTCTTCATCTACCTCAGTGAGGTGAGAGAGGGGGAGGGAGGGAGGGGGGGAGGGAGTGGAGAATGGGGGGAGGGAGGGAGGGAAGAATGGGGGGAGGGAGGGAAGAATGGGGGGAGGGAGGGAAGAATTGGGGGAGGGAGGGAGGGAAGAATAGGGGGAGGGAGGGAAGAATAGGGGGAGGGAGGGGCAAAGAGTGATAAAGGACGGAGGAAGAGAGTGGGGAGATGGAGGGATGGATGGAGGGAGCAAGGTGCGAGAGAAGAAAGAGAGAGAGAGGGAGAGAAAGAGAGAGAGGAATGGGGAAAACCAAGCTAGCAGACGGAGGAACGGGGGAGGAACAAAAAGATGGAGGGAGGAAATATCCTGGCATAGCGATGGGAGGAGAAAGGGAGTGAGAAAGGGAGAGGTTGTACAAGGATGGGAAAGACAACAGGGGAGAAGGAAGAGAGTGCAGGTTGCTCATTGCCATTCCTCACGTGTCAGGAGCGCTCGCTTCTCATTCATGAACACCACGTAGCCTTGACGACACAACTGCGCCCTCCAGGGTGGTCCAGGGCTGCTTACTTATTGATGGGAGTTTATCTGTTTGCGTGTACTACTCAGCTGTGCGAGAGAGGAATGCTAAAACACCGCCTACAACATTCAGACAACTCCTTTAGGTTCCTTAGACATCAGTTAAAACTGTTCAGGAAAGATGTCCCCCCCCCCCCTCCCCCTGTATTTAATGTGCAAGCTCTTTCAAAGCACACCATCCCATGCTGAAATGATCTAGTCAAAGAGCAGCACATAGGTTGTGTATTGTGAAAGAGCTGTGCTTGGTGGAGGGGCTGTATTGGACGCCCGACAAGGTCTCTGTTAACTGGATGGAAAAACTTCAGGTGGGGTGGGAGGGGGTAGGGGGAGGGGAGGGGGGCGTGCACTAGGCATCCAGATAGAGCTCTGCATAGTGAGTTATCTTTCTCTCTCTCTCTCTCTCTCTCTCTCCTCTCACCTCCATCTCACTCTATCTTCACACAAACCCCCTCTCTCTCTCTTTCTCTCTACCCCCCTCTTCTCCTTCTCTTTCCTCTATCTCTCCATCCTCCCACCTCTCTCTCTTGCTTGCAAAGCGTGCTCCAGTCACGTGAACTGCCGTTGCCATGGAGACTTGCATGTATTTCCATATTGTGCCAGCTTAGCTGTCTCGGTCTGCATCTCCTTCTTCTTATTACAATCCATTGTCTTCTGACAAAGACACACGCATATAGGCACACTCACTCTCAGTCCAACCATGTATAATTTATACTTGTCGATCATTTCCTCCACCCAGAGGGAAAGGCAGGTCAGAAAAAGAAAGAAAAGAGAGTGATGAATGTCCGTTTTGTAAAGGTTTTGGTTCAAATGGGCCAGGAGTTTTGTAGAATGAATCTCTCCCCCTGCCAAGGGACTGTGTCAGGACGGGTGGGTCAGCATCTAGGGTGACACTGATGACACTGGGCACGCCATCGCACATGGCACTGCACAGTACACTGGTCTGGTGACTGACCCACTCCATGAGAGAGGCAGGGAGAAGGAGGAAGGAAGGGGGGTTGATAGAGAGAGGGGTAAAAAAAAAAAAAACTTTTCTATAGAGGGGGGGTGGAGGTGTTAAAGGGGGAGAGAGAGCAGAGAAATAGAGAAGCAGAGAGGAAATGACAAAGGAAAGGGAGAGAAGGATAAATGAAAGGGAGAGTTTAAGAGTAAGGAGGAGAGGGAGACAATTTACTGCCCCAATTTTACCATACAGCCCTTTGAAGTGGTCAGAGCAGCCGTCCAAGGATGACGAACTGCCGGTGTGGGTTTGAGCTCAGCTGTGAAGCTAGTTCAGCCAGGCACTGCTTCAAACACTGAGGTCTGAGCGGGACACCTGCTTTCACACTGAAACAACAACCCACCTGATAAGGTGTCTCCTTCACCCTCTCTCTCTCTCTCTCTCTCTCTCTCTCTCTCTCTCTCTCTCTCTCTCTCTCTCTCTCTCTCTCTCTCTCTCTCTCTCTCTCTCTCTCTCTCTCTCTCTCTCTCTGTCTCTCTCTGTCTGTGTGGTGGAAATTTTGGAATACAGTTATAATGTGTGTGTTTTATATATGAGGAATGTGTTTTAAGGGAAGTCTAAAAGTTTGTTAAGAAGCTTAATACAATGAAAGTTGATTCAACTCATTTGGCAGAGATGCTACCTGTAGTTTTATGACACCTAACTAGGAGACGTGAAGTCTAAGAGACGGGAAGTCTGGGTGACCTGGGAGAGTTCTTGTCACCTGGGGAGGATGAGACAGCTGGTCTGGACACAATGTGGGTTCAATTGTATTGTTATTGTGATCTGAGGGAGCAGTTTAAGATAGATGAACTGATCAAGCTGCTCTGACCCTTCCTGTTCCATGGGTGGTGTTAATTAAATACTTGTTTGAAGTTGCCCACACAAAGGACAGTTGACCATTTGACTGATCAACTTCTGTGGCTTTAGTATCTACTGACTTGGGGAGAGATGTCACATCAAAGAACTGTGGGACAAATGGTATGGAGATGTATTGTTTCAAACTGGGTTAGGGTTAGGGTTGAGTTAGCCAATCACAGACTTTGTTACATTATGGATTGACCTTATAGAATGCCATTTGATTTAACGTTTATATAAGGTAGCGTTTATGATTGTTCTTCATCACTCTTGCGAACGACCTGTGGCTAGCACCTCCTTCGTTATGACTGATCACAAAGTACTTTGTTAATTCTTAATTTGTACAAGCAAAATAAATGTATTGAAACCGCCATCCCTTGACTATTCAAATCTACACAGTGCCACTAGAATTTTTCCATTACAGTCTGTCTCTCTCTGTCTGTATCTGTCTCTCTGTCTGTCTGTATCTGTCTCTCTGCATCTCTCTCTCAGCTCACAGGTCCTAAGTGAGCAGTAATGACCCTGATTGTGTTGTCATGTTGGGGGGTTCTGACAGGGCTGTTGTTGTGTTGCTAGGTGGAGAACTGGTGCCCTCGTCTGCCATGGAGGACCAAGAACCTGAACGATGAGGCAGACAGGAGGAGCCAGGTGAGTGTGGAACCCTCCAGAAACCCAACCCACACCTACCAGCCGGTCACCTTTAGCCCTCACCCCCCACAACCTCCCCCACCTACCCACACACACATACAGTACCAGCCAGTCACCTTCACTGTCACCCTCGCCCCCTGGAAATCCCCCCACTTGCCAGGAATCCTCCAGACCAGCATGCCAGCAAACACCACTCTGAGGTCATGATGGCTGTAATTGTGTGGAATTTTGGCGGTCCTGGAATCGGCTCCACAGGGTGTTGTCCAGAGCAGAAATTACCTCCTGATGCTGAGACGAGGCTGTTAGTGTGGCTCCTGGCCCGCTGTCTGGCATTGTGTGCTGGTCTCCCACTGCGCTGGCTCACTGACTGGGTGAATGACTGACATCACAGGGATTTACAGTGATCTCTGTCACCATGCCAACGGACACTTGCTTAAACCTCCTACAATGCTGTCTGGGCCACAGAACTCAGTGTTTACCATCACTCAGGAGTGGAATGAAGCCAATCACACCCCAATCCTCGAACAACCCCCCTTTCTCTCTCCACCTGCTCCATCCATCCCTCCCTCTCTTCACCCGCTCCATCCCTCCCTATCTCTCCTCCACCTGCTCCCTCCCTCCCTCCGTCTCTCTGTGATATCAGTCTCTGGGAGTGAGCCGGTGTGTTCCTCAGATCCAGTTAACGAGGGTGGGGTGATTTTAATCCTGACTAGCAGGCTTCCACTTCTCCCAATGATTTCCTGTCGTGATGAGCGACGGTAATGTGCCCGGGCGGCTTTGTCTCTCCAGCGCCGGCCGACGCTCAGACAGCGGGCTGAGCAGCCTCTTCCTCGCACGGACACAAATAGAGCCCTCCTTAAGTATTAGCCCTAGATATAAAAAAAAAAAAAACCCCGCTGAGAGATGTCTGGATTTATTTATATTTTTCAGTAATACCCTCAAGGCTTCCTTAACGACCTTATATGTCCTTGTAGTACAAAGGGATGGAAAGAAGCTGGGTTGTCTGTTTGGGAGGTGACTCTGAGGAAGTCTTTCTGAAGCTAGTCTTTCAGACAGCACTGGAGGTGTGTGTTTGAGGGGGTTGGAGAGCAGTCGCGATGAAGCCCGTTCTCCGTTCTCTCTCTGTCCACAGACGGACATCCGGACCAGCTTCGACGAGCTGTACCGGGTCATGTCCCGACGAGAGGAGTTCCGCTGGATGATGCTCCGGATCAAGCGCATGGCGGAGCCCTGGGTCAGCGCCATCCGCTCGCTGGCGGGCAAACAGAACCTGGCCAAACGCAAGAGGAAGAAGGTGGGCCTGCCACACACACACACACACACACATGCCTTCTCAGATACTGAGAGAGGAGAATGGCCTGGGCCCTGAGTGAAACACCCTGGTGTGTGAAAACCAGAGACACGGAAAGTCCATTGTGCCCCACAGAGGAGGAGGAGGGCGGGGGAGGTGTGGGGGGGTGGCAGCTATACCTGGCCCCTGTGATTAATAATGTATGCTGTGGTGTCCATCGCTCTCAGGGACTATGAATAATCCACCTCCTCTGGTTCTCTCTCTGTGAGGAGAGGAGGAGGAGGGAGGAGGAGAGGAGGAGGAGGGAGGAGGAGAGGAGGAGGAGGGAGGAGGGTGATGGGAGAGGCGGCTATATTATTGTTGTCACGTCGAAGAGTCTTGTGGAACCTGACAGCAGCCTTAGTGTCGTAGGACGCTCAGCGCCGCACTGCTCGTACCAGAGGGTTGGCATCCCCATGACAGCAAGCTGAGGAGAAGGAAGAGTATATAGAAGCCATGCTGGAGCTTGGCTTTATTACAGCGCTAATCTCCTCTTCTTATTAATCCCCCAAACAATGAACCAACGGAAAGTGTGTCAGAGCCTGCATGCACAGCACCAGTTCTTAGTTATTCGATTCCACCCTCTGGCAAAGTGATGAATAGAATAGAGCTGTATTGGTTCTGATGTTGTAAGCAGAATACAGACTGTGTCTGCTACGACACGTTTTTGACATGCATCCTTTTTTGAAGTACAAAAAAAAAACACAAGAAGCTTTCAAAACGTGAAATTTGAAGATGATAATACCTCTCTTTGGTGCTATTTAAGGTACAGGCTCTGTGAAATCCAGTTTAGCAGCTTTAGTGACGAAATTAAACTGGCTTTGTTCAATTTCTCCCTGCTCATCCTCCCCCCTTCTTTCTTCTCCTTATCTTCCTCTCCCTCCTTCACCTCCTCTTCATTCTCTTTCCCCTTCTCCTCCTCCTCGCCCCGTTCCGCCCTCCACCCCCCCATCCTCTTCGACCTCGACACCCTCCGCTTCCTCCTGTTCCACCTCCTTCCTCCCCCTCTTTCCCGCCTCTCAGATCCTGGTGCACCTGGGTCTGCTGACCAAGGAGTCGGGCTTCAAGATAGCGGAGAACGCCTTCAGCGGGGGGCCGCTGGGGGAGCTGGTGCAGTGGAGCGACCTCATCACCACCCTCTACCTTCTGGGTCACGACGTCCGCATCTCTGCCTCACTGGCCGAGCTCAAGGAGTGAGCACACACACACACACATACACACACATACACACACACACACACACACACACATACACACACATACATGCACACACACACACACATACACACACACATACATGTACATGCACACACACACATACACACACACACACATATACACACACACACACACACACACATACACACACATATACATACACACACACATACACACACACGTATACATGCACACACACACACACAAGTATACATTCAGTCCAAGATTCTTTCATGATGATGATGACATCTCCGCCCTGCAGGATCATGCGGAGGGTGATGGGGAACAAGTCCAGCTGCCCCACCCAGGGGGACAAGGTGGTGGAGCTCATCTACATCGACATCGTGGGTCTGACCCAGTTCAAGAAGACTCTGGGCCCGTCCTGGGTTCACTACCAGTAAGAACCTTCTTGCTTCCAGGCCCTCTCACCTGCTCCAGTCATCATCCATTACTGCTCACGTACTAGTCTGTTGTTTTGTAGGCCCCCGGAAATTGTCTCAGCTAAAGTTGCACCTGAAATGACCTTAAATGTTCCTCTCCCTGATTGGGCCTGGCAGCATGTGTTCCTCTTCCTGATTGGGCCAGGCCGCCTGTGTTCCTCTTCCTGATTGGGCCAGGATCAGACTTACGGCATCCTCTGATGTAATCGTTCTGGAGAGAACAACATCATGAGCCTCGCTAATGGCTCTGAGATTTCCTCCTCGCTGGCCTCTCCAGGTCGTTTGCCTAGAGTAACAGGTTTAGAGTGCATCCTGTGCCAGCTACTCAGGAGGAAACCGACTCGAGGTTTTGAAATGGTGTTGGTGGAGGATCCAGCTGGCATGTTGAGTGAATTCCTTGATGTATTCTTTGAATAGTCACATGCCGTTCCTGTAAAGCGTTGAGTCACTCATCAAGACTGTTGGGCGTGCACAATCGCTCGTTTAATTCTAGAAAGTCATTTTTGACTTAATGCGGTTCTATTTCCCGTCTTTGTCTCGGCTTCTCATGCTATAACCCCTTTTAGTTTCTCGGCCTCTTGTGAAGGTTGAATTACACGCCTTGCCTCTGTACCCAGTGAATAACAGGCTCTCTCTGTGAAACTTTTACGAATATCTTACCCAGTTTAATTTGTCGGGGAGATTGGATCAGCTGTGCCTGATTCCTTTTTAAGTGTCTCTCTTCGTTTCTGTCACACCCCAACAAAGCAACACTGGAACACTCGTCCTGGGCCTCAGAATTAAAAAATAATTTCCCAGCCGTCTCGATGAAGGCATGTTTCAAAGCTCTATGTAAAACACCCTCTGTTTGTGAGGATGAATGCCCTCAGTCTAGTGGCCTGAGAGGGAGGACAGGCGGGGGGGGCGAGAGGGAGAGAGGCTGAGTGAGATGGAGAGAGGCAGTAAGAGGGAGATGGATAGAGAGAGGGAATGAAGGAGAGGCAGAGAGAGATGGAGAGAAGCTAGACAGTGATGGAGGGAGAGAAGTGAGAAGGAGGGACGGTGAAAGGGAAAGAGAGAGAGAGAGAGAGAGAGAGAGAGAGAGAGAGAGAGAGAGAGAGAGAGAGAGTGATGGGGAGAAGGGAGGGAGGAAAAGGGAAAGGTTATCCCTGTGTCATTAACCTCCCAAAAGACATTCTTCTTCTCTCTTCCTCTAATTAGTCATCAGTGTAACCTTGAGTTGTCCTGCATGGTTATGTACTGCCCACCTTACTGGCCAGGAAGGCCAGTGTGTCCCCCTCTGTTCCCCTCTGTTCCCCTCTGTCCCCCTCTGTCCTGCGTTACGTAGCAGAGCTCCACTTCTGTCTCCTGGGATACGTTAAAACACAATCACAGCTCTCATCTTACTAGGTGCAGGTGTATGCCCCCCCCCCCCACACACGCACTCGCACACACACACACACTCACACACACCCTCCACCGCATATTGATGTATTGCATTGTGGTCCGTGTGTGTGTGTGTCCTGCAGGTGTATGCTGAGGGTGCTGGACTCGTTCGGCACAGAACCGGAGTTTAACCACGCCCACTACGCCCAGTCCAAGGGACACAAGACACCCTGGGGCAAGTGGAACCTCAACCCGCAGCAGTTCAACACCATGTTCCGTAAGTCCATCACCAGCACTGCTCCAGGGGGGGGGAGGAGAAGGGAATTGAAAATGAGATGGGCTGGGGAGGAGGTGAGGAGAGGAGGAGAAGGGCTGGGCTAAATTAAATATAGATTAATTAAAAAAGAAATAACCAGGGCTTAGGAGAGGAGGATGGAAAAGAGAGGGGCTGGGAGAGTGGAAGAGAAGAGAGGAAGGCTGATGCAGAGCGAAATGCTAGCCAGTCTCCATTCTCGTTTTCAGAGGCCTGACCCCATGCTGGGCTGCCATCCCATAGAGGCTCAATGGGCCCTTTGTGAACAGGACAGACTATGACATTCTCACAAGACATGGAGCTTTTCAGGAAAGGCCAAAACCTCAGCTCTCAGGTTAGATGATATCTGGGGTACAGCAAGTGTATGTCGCTCTCACCTGCCGTAGGAACATTGATACTGTAAGGGCGCCGCCGTAGGGGGCTAATAGGCTTGTTTACCGTTGCCGTGGGGGGAAAGAACCTTCCTGTCCTTCTTCTTCTGTGGCGTTGCACCTCTGCTTCTCCGCAGCTCCGTTCAGCCTCGGGGGGGGGGGGGGGGGGGAGGAAGTTGTCGCATGGCCGCTGATATTGTGTGCGAGAACAATCAAACCTGAGTCATCGTTGACGACGTGAACATGTGAACGTTGTTCAGCTGCACCTGTGTGTGTGTGTGTGCGCCTCCTCGTATCCGGGAGATGAAAACGTAGCGGAGGACATTCAGATAAACGAGGCCATACAGGGGACATTGATTCCTCTGGTGCGTTCTGGGGTGAGCTCATTACCATAGAGCAGCCTTGCATCAGTCACTGCTGGGGGTGGGGGGGGGGGGGGGGGGAGAGAGGGGGAAGGAGAAGTGAGACAGAGGGAGACAGAGGGAGAGAGAGGGAGAGAGAGGGAGAGAGAGGGAGAGAGAGGGAGAGAGAGGGAGAGGGAGGGAGAGAGAGAGAGAGGGAAGTGAGGGAGAGAGGAGAGGGAAGTGAGCGAGGGAGAGAGAGAGAGGGAAAGAGATAGTGAGAGATGGGGTGAGGGGGGGACAGAGAGAGGGAGGCAAACACAGTTGTTGCGATCTAACCAATAGGAGCCAGCGAGGTCACACAAACACAGAAATCCTCTGTTGAGCCAGTAAGTGTTTAGGTAAAGCTCTAATCAGTAAACTAAACCTGCACACGTCAGTCCCTGGTTCTGCAATTCACTTTTCCTCGTTCGACGTCCTCTGATTTAGAAACAGGGTATGTACACAGTACAGGCTTGTTTATGTTGGGAAAGCAGCAGACTTCAGTACAATAGCCCCTTTGAGACACCAGCGTCCACTGACTCCACATAAACATATGCAAATAAACGTGACATATAGACGACAACCAAATGCGTGATACCTCACAGGAACCACAGATACCGTTCTGCACCTTCATCTGGGATACGCTGACTGTGCGTCTTTCTGAAGAGTCAAGTCAATTCAGTCTCGTCCCTCCCCTGGGTACGAGTGACTTCTAACGAAACATAAACGACAAAACCTGGCGCTCTCTTTTGATCTTTATTGTGCGTCAGCAGCACCAACTGACATATGTCCCCGTCTTCTCCCTTGTGAAGTACTTTGTTTTTCACAAAGCCACCATTGTTCAGTATCCTTTTCCTTGAGAATGAGTGTGCTGGGCGTCCAGCCTCTGCAGGTTTTGGGATCTGGGAAATGATTAAACAGGTGTGGACATAAAGGGAACTTCCCTGTTGCCACGGAAACGTTCTTCCTCTTTGTTTTAGCAAAGAGTATAGAAGCAATATACGTTCTTTGGTTTTAGGTTGGTCTGTCAACTACTTCCCCCTCACCGTCATGTTGGTATGGCGACACCGTGGCGACACCGTGACGGCCCTCATTATGACACGTCATCAGCCTTCCACTTCACGGTGGTGTGCGGCGTGTAAACCAGGGATGTTTACATAAGCAGAAGTCCAGTGCAAAACACAGCAGACCTCATCGTTTGTCAAGGGGACTGGGGATTGTTACTACAGCATGATAACAACTCCGGTTGTCTCCGAGCGATGAGTGGTCTGGCACCAGAGTCCCTCTCCCAGCGTTCACACGAGAGAAAGACACAATGTTTTCCGTTCCGCCTCCCAGTTGGCCAGGGTCCTGAGTGGCTCTCCTCTGGGGTCCTGTTTCACTGTCCAGGCCCTGGGGTCGCCCGTCATCCCTGCTGTTTACCTCTCTCTTTCACTCTCTACCTCTCTGTCTTCTTCTTTTCTCTTCTCCCTCCACCTCCTCTCTCTCTTCCTGTCTTCCTATCTCTCTACGTCTCTCGCTATCCCTCTATCTTTCCCTCCATCTCTCTCTCTCTCTCTCCTTCTCCGCCTATGTCCTTCTCTCTCTCTCTCTCTCTCTCTCTCTCTCTCTCTCTCTCTCTCTCTCTCTCTCTCTCTCTCTCTCTCTCTCTCTCTCTCCTTCTCCGCCTATGTCCTTCTCTCTCTCTTGTCTCTCCAGACCATGACCATTCCATCTGTGTAGTTTGAAACACAGTGGATGGGATTTGCAGGACACACACACACACACGCGCGCCCCTTCGATGAGATCACTTCTTTCCCCTTGGCTTGGTCCAGCTGCTGCAGCGCTAGTCCACACCTCCTGTCAGGATCAGCCTTGGCACCAGCCACCTGACCGGCTGGACGTCTGCAAGGGTTCGTGGCTTCACTGTGGCCCAGTGTGTCCAGGTCGTCAGACAGTCTGTTTGGAGACGTCAGGGGAACAGAGCCAGCTCCTCTGTTGACATGTGCCTCTTTCAGATATTCAGAAGACAAATCTATTTTGGTTTGAACTCTTGGGGATTTTTCCTCTTCTCCTCAAGTTTACGCTTTACATTTTATTTGTAGAGTCTGATGTATTGATTGATTGTGTGTGTGTGTGTGTGTGTGTGTTTCGGTGTGTAAAATATGGAGTGTTTTCAGACTTCCCAACTCTGCAGTGGTTGAAGTGGTTAACAGAATACAGTGCAACAACAACATCTCGTCCTGATAGCTGTGACCTTGACTAATCTTTTTAGAGCTCAAAAACAAGCCTGAAAAAGATCTCCGTAGTTCCGCATATAAACATGTGATCGCAGTTTCTTTGATGCTTTGATTTTGCAAAAGCAATTTTTTGGAAGTAGCTTTTGAATCTTGTCCGAAATGCAAGCATCCGAGGAACGAGCTCTATTCATTTCTTGGGAGAATCGTTTTTTTCGTGTTTAACATGCAAGAATCCACAAATGAAAACAATATGGGCCCAGTGCGTCTAACTCGCTAAACTTCCTCATCAGCCAGATGGTCATTTCCTTCCACCTCCCGCAATTAATAATTAATGC
Organism: Osmerus eperlanus; assembly: GCF_963692335.1. Classification (NCBI taxonomy): domain Eukaryota; kingdom Metazoa; phylum Chordata; class Actinopteri; order Osmeriformes; family Osmeridae; genus Osmerus; species Osmerus eperlanus. The sequence continues at coordinate 4,172,282 of NC_085038.1, forward strand.
CGAAATAAAACATGTGATTATGGTCTGATGAAAGCTGCTTAACATGTGGAACACTTCAGAAATAAGCGAGGCAGCGTTGCCCTGCTGCTGCTCCTGTGCTTTAATGAGGACGGTGTCATCACGGCTCTCTGGGCTCCGCTGGGCCGAGGCCGGGCCGAGGCTGGGCCGAGGCCGGGCTGAGGCTGGGCCGAGTGACTTGTCCAAACCTACTCTCACAACAACAGTTTGTGTTGTGAACAGATGGATAAAGGATCGTCCCTTCTGCTGCACGGCGGTTTATCCCCCTCCCCCCCAACCCACACACACACAGTAAAAAGTCTGCAAAGCGTTATGAAAGTTCAGTGCTAACATATGCTCGTCGCGGCCGTGGTTTCCTTCTCTTTGTCCACTCTCCGTTTGAAAGTGAATCTTCCGGTTAAGTGATTCTTGGGCCTGATTTCCCCTCCGCCGGCTATCTTGTGTGACTGCAGTGTGGTCTGTTTAATGCACTCCCTTTTGGCAGTCAGATCATTCAGATCTGATCAGATCGAGTTTGAGCTGCAAATCTACATTATGGTTATTGTTACCATTGTGATTGTTACAACTGCAATCCTCACAGACAGTCCTTCTGCCCCTTCTTCCTAGGGAGTGTGTAGAAACCCTCTTACTACTGCGTAGGGAAAGGATGAGCTAGACTTTCGGCGGTCTCTACGTCCGTATTGATCCTCACTGTTAACACAGCGGGTTTATGTGTCCTTTCATCACTCCCAGAGCCAAACTGTCAATGTGTGTCCCAACAGTTTGCTTTTGGCCGTGGTCGATACTCACTGTGGGTAACAACTTTGGAAATGGGGAAACAGTCCACTGGCTGCTCACCGACGGCTCTCCGGCTGCCTCCCATCTCTCTCCTGTTGATTGACAGATCTGTGAACGGGAGAGAGGGTGACACGTTAGCGGAGCTGCAGCGGAGATCAGATTAACAGCAGCAGGTCCAACCAGTTCTGTGGTCTGGCGGCCTCTTCATGGAATGTGCTCTCTTGCGATGATTTGCATTTTCCATTTCTACTTTCAAACTGTCAGTACACTCCCTTATCTTTCCCTCCTTTCCTTCTCAATAGGCAAGTCGTGTTGCCATCACTACCACACCCAGACCGTCCTGATAACAAGCCTGTTTCCTGTGTGGGCTAACTGGAGGTTAACTCGTTTTTGGCTCATTAGGAGAATTCATCGAAAAGCCTTAGGTCTGAACAGGTCCGCCCTGTTCTGCTGACTGTACCAGGGCAGCTTCTAGACCATTCCAACTGGGGGGGGGGGGGGGGGGGGGAGGGGAGGGGGGAAGCTGGGGCCAGTTGTACTGTTAGAGGGTCCAGTTACATTAAACATTATTGCTGTCATATAGTTTTCTTCACTGCATTGCAGGCATAAACAGGCAAAAGTATAATTAAAGTTAAATTAAATGTATAATTATTCAGACTCTACATTTAGGGGGGTCCAAGCTTGTTGTCACAGGTTCAACACAGTGTTGTTCCGACTCTCACCGCCACTCCACCAGCACGTTTAGACCGCTGTGGTGCTTTAGAAGTTAACCTTGTCATTATGTCCAGATGACACATTTGAGTATTCACTCCCGTGCTGTGTGATATGGTGGTAAATACAAAAAGGCACATGAATGGGGTTGAGCTGCCGGAGGCATTGATCTCTGAGGAGTTTACAGTGACAACTATCACAGCACAGGAACATTTTCCTTTTACCTTTTGTTATTTTTTTGTGTGATCTTTTGTGCTTGTAATCAACTCCCAAGTGGTCGAATGTCCTACTACAAAGGACATGCACTGCATTGTGGGTATGCTGTACAGACAGTGAGTTCTCTCCGGAGCCTGTGGTGTCTCCGTTGCCACTACTGAGCGTGCTCAGGCAGCCTGTGGTGTCTCCGTTTCCCGCTACTGAGCGTGCTCAGACAGCCTGTGGTGTCTCCGTTTCCCGCTACTGAGCGTGCTCAGACAGCCTGTGGCAGCCGGAGGAGTCCTCCTACTCCCTCCCAATTGGCTTCTATGACTTCCACGAAATGACCCAAACGACGTTCTGCTTCGGTCGCCCGCAGTGCGGCGGCGTGCGTCTCGTCGGGGGGGAGGGGGGGGGGGGCTGATTTGAAGCGGACTCACCGGCGTCTTGGCATCGTCCAGCTGGGGCCACGACGACGCTCTCCTCAGGCAGACACCTGTCACCACCACTTCCCCTGAGCGATGACACAGGCGTCGCACGCCCTCTCTTCCCCTTCTTTTATTAAGGAAAGATTCCATCCCAGGCTCCCCCGTGACTCACCCAACCCCCCCTTTCCGACCACCTCACCCCCGCACCGTCCCCACAAATAACACGCACTCTGGTGTGCAGTAAATGAAACATCATTCTCACAACGTCGACAGGCTGATGAAAACAATTTCCGCCTGGGGGGGAAGAAAAAAGTAGAAATGGTCCTCGGGTGTGTTGAGGGGGCTGTTTGATTGCATGTCAGGGGCCGCCCAGCAGCATACGGAGCCTGCTGTTCGGCTCCTCCTGGAGAATGCTTCAAAATGACAGATTCACAACCTGTTGTCTCAGCGCATCCTTCTCCTGCTCTGCCCGCCAAGACTGATGGCAGCCCCCCACTCCCCAACCACACACACCCACACACACACACACACACACATGCTTCTGGGCCTACGGGACTTGACACCGGCATCATTGCCACGCTGCGGTGCGTCGTGAATCCATTTTCTTTTCTCGAGCGGCCCGTCAGATTTACAGCAGCTCTGCAACAACAGTTGGCCCCCAGCGGCGGGAGAGCCAGCGCGCTCGGCCGAGGCGCCGTAAATCTGCCGCGCTAACCAGAGAGAGCTACGGTCGTCACGGGGCCCCTCGGAGCGTGTCGACAGGGCCGCACGCCGCCCCTAATCCCCTCCCCCGCTCGCCGACGCCGCCCCTCGCACACGCCAGGGGGAGAGGTCAGAGATTTATCCCCGGTTTGTTGGCGCTTCGACGAAGGTGGACGGCTTATTCGCTTCTTTTATTTTTCATTTCAAGGCTTTTGGGTTAACATCGTCTTAGGTTGTTTCAAAAAATAAATTACAACCTCTTTTTTTCTTCTTCATAATCCCCTTAGCCCCCGGCCGCCTCGTGAGAAAATGTATTAATTCTTATCTTCAGATTGGAGGCTTCAAACAGATGGTGCTGAGGTGAAGCTCTGCCAACACTCTGCTGCTGGCCAGTTGACCTGCTGGCCTCCCAAGTTCCCATAGTAACCATCAGCCAATCTTGCGATCGGGACACGGAACAGGGGGCGGGTTGTAACCATGGAGCCTCTCGTTCCAATGTTCCAGTGTTGCTCCTCATGTTGCGCTGGTGGAATGTGTGAATGTGGCTAGTGTGTAAACACAAACACCACACTTCCTTCATCTGCTTGTGTCAGTCGCACAGTGAATGGGAGGAATTGTGACAGTGGTTTTTCGACATTCTGGATTCGTCAGGGAGTTTCTGTATGGAACACGCTCTGTTGTCATTTAAGTTGAACCAACCATGCTTTATAGACTCATGAGAAATGCTTGATATTTACAATTAGTCATTTAGCAGACACTCTTATCCAGAGCGACTTACAATAAGTACAGGGACATTCCCCCCGAGGCAAGTAAGGTGAAGTGCCTTACCCAAGGACACAACATCATTTTGCATGGCCAGGAATCTAACCGGCAACCTTCTGATTACTAGCTCTATTCCCTAACCGCTCAGCGCCTGACTCCTGATATCAGTTTCCCCAGTCTTCTAAATGGTCATTGAACAGTATCAACCGACCAACTCCTGCTTGTGGATGTCTGTTACGTCGTGTCTACTATTTGTTTAGACCGGACAGTGTGAGCCAGTCGATCTTACAAAGAGTGTCTGATTCATCTCTTTACTGCATCTACATCTCTGCATGTATGACTCACAGAGTGAATATGAAGCAACCGTGATTCAACAAATGTTTGAAATGGCTCCCGGTTGGAAGGTGTGTGGGTAATGTGAGCGTCGCTGTGTGTCCTCAGCCCACACGCCAGACAACAGCTTCCTGGGCTTCGTGGTGGAGCAGCACCTCAACGCCAGCGACATCCGACACATCGACGACATCAAGAGGCAGAACCAGTCCCTCGTCTACGGGAAGGTCGACAACTTCTGGAAGGTAGGACTGTTCGACCGTCTGACGGGGTGGGGGGGGGGGGTTGGAGGGGCGCGGGACTGGGGGGGGTGGGGGGGGCTGGGGGGGGGGTTGGAGGGGTGTGGGGAGGGGGCTGGGAGGGGGGGGCTGGGGAGGGGGGGGGGGCTGGGGAGATAAGGAGACTAGGATAAGCACTGCTTCGTGCGATGGCCCCTGAATGGATAAGGCAAGTGCCGTTTATCCAAGGAGTTGTGTTTGTACAAGGTTCACATACGCATCGCTCCAACATTCCTCAGTCTGGGCGGTGGTGTTCAGTGGTTGAGTTTGAAAAACAAAACAAAAAAAAGGGGATGGTTCTGGAGACAGACGAGGAAGTGAACTTCCGTCCCAGGAGAGGCCAGATCCTGCCAGTCCTGCGCCTTGATCTCTGCTGTCACAGTGGCGGCGGAGGTTTGCTCTGTGCTTCCTCTGTAGATGAGAGGGCAGAGGGCCCCGTGGGGCCCCGTATCACAGCTGACCTCAGATCCCACTACCACAGAGGCTGCACTGCCTCTAGAACAACCCCCCCCCTCCCCAAAAGGTTAAGGTGTTTGGTAAGAGTTTGTTAGTGTGCTCGAGTCTGTCTTGGCTTCCTTTCTCGGATAAATTCTCAGCACTCTGTCCCCCCCCCCCCCAGTGAGGGATTGGTGGTGAATTCAGATTCATTCTCCTCATCCTTTCGTGTGAAGGAAGACACTGTCCTGGGATTCTCTCAGACAAGACAAAAAAAACTCCTCAGAGATTGGAACAGCCCTCGCCGTCCGCTTGTTCGCTGCCTGGCAGACGGCGAGTTGTTAGATTGCGCCCCCCCCCCCCCTCCCCTGTCTGGTTCGCTGTGGCCATGACGACGCCAGAGAGGTTCAGAATCACCGTCTAAAAGAGTGGAACAGGCCTGACCTGCACTTCTCCACTGATAAGCATCAACAGCCTCGACTCAGGGAGAGCATGGCCGTTTAGGGGGGTGGTCATTTAACGTGGCTCGAAGGCGAAATCCCCTTCTACTGAGGAGAACATCAAGAACAGACCATCTACAGATGGCTAGTCTAATTACATATGTACTAGCCAGACAGAGCCATTCAATTCAATTCACTTTATTGATCCCGACTGGTCAGGCCTGCTTCCTGCTCCAGCTTGTGCTTCTTAGACCCAGATGGGCCGGGTCGTGACTAAGCTTTCCCCACGCAGGATGCAGACTGACGTTGTGTGCATGGCTGCAAAGACCCCAAAGCCCAGGGAGCTGCTGGCGGTGCTGGGGTTGGGCTGTGCAGCGTGGCTGAGAAGGGCAGGTTGTAGCCGCATCGGCTGTCGCTAGGTGACGACGAGCTAACACCCAGAGCTAATTGTGATCATTACCGCCTGGTTTTAATTAAAGCACTGCTTTCAAGCCATGAGGTTATTAAAGGTAATGACGGGGCCTTGCGTCCTCCCCCTCCACCCCCCCCCCCCCTCCTTACTCCTCTTCAGTTTCTCTCACTCCCTCTACCTCTTCTTTCCCTTTCTCTCCCTCCTCCTGTCTCGATTTCCTTTCCTTTACCTGACACCTCCCTCCTCCTTTTCCCTTCCTCCACCTTCTCTCACCCCATCGTTCAACCCCACATTCCCTTCATCCCTCCGTTCATCAGCCTCCCCAACCTTCTCCTGCACTCCCATGTCGACGCTCTCCTCTACAGGTGTGTGGCGAGTAGCGATCTTGCACACCGGCCAGCAGAGGCCACCACATCCAGCCCCCCCCCCCCCCCGGTGGTCCGACCCTCCCGCTCACCCCCCTCATGTGGCCACCACCACATGCAGCCACCCCCCCACCCCCCCCCACCCCACCCCCACCCCCCCGGCTGTCACACGGGGCAGGTCCCGGCGCTACCTGAGCTGCGCTGGCTGTAATTAAGCCTGGCCCGTGTGTGAGACTGGAGCTGAAGCATCTGTTTCCTGTCAGCCCCGCTCTGCCGCTCCAGCACAACCTTCACTCCTCCTCCCCGCTCTGCCGCTCCAGCCCAACCTTCACTCCTCCTCCCCGCTCTGCCGCTCCGCTCCAGCCCAACCTTCACTCCTCCTCCCCGCACGCCTCTAACGAGGCGGCTGGCTACTGGATGGCCTCCCCCCCTCGCCCCCGCCCTCGCCACTCATCACGCCACTCATCATCTATTCCCAATCCTGTTTTATTCGAGCCGAGCCCAGGGTGTCATAACTCAGTGGGTTGCCAGACCCATCAGTCGTATCAGTGGTGTTTGCTTTTGTAATGATTGAGTTATTTACGTACACATCATGAGCTGTTGACATTTAATACATTATAAAAGTCAAATGAGCTCAATGTCAAACACAGCACCTGGCAGCCCGTGTTGACTTTGGCAGGTTCGCTCAGGACCAGGGTCAGGCTGGTCATCATTTCAAAGGCACCAGTCACACTCCTTTAAAATGCCAGTAGATAACATGTGCTGCAATCCCTCAAAACACACACACGCACATTCCAGCACACATACAAATACACACAGGAGAGCAAGGAGCTACTGACAGGCACACACAATCTGACTCACTTAACATTCCATCAGATGACGGTCACTACAGTGGCACTCACAGAAGTTGGTACTGTGGGGACATAGCAATCAGTTCTATTACCTACCATGTACCTTTACCCTAGCCTTAGCCACAGCCTGAACCTAGAAGAGAGCAGCCGTCACAATCACCGCCCACCTGTCAAGAGCTCATTCATTATTATTCTATGGTCCCCACTCACCACAGGAAGAGTTCAACAAGGTCACATTCACAAACACTGTCACACACGTTTGTCCAGTGTGGTCAAGCCACCGTCGACTAAGATGTGTTAGTGATGATGACGACACGTCAGCACCCCACCCCCCACAAACCCCCTCCTCAAAATACAAATACTCCCATTCTCAAGACATTGTTTCCATGACGACCACTCGGAGCCCCCGTCTGACTTAGCCGGGGGGGGGGAGAGGTGTGACGCCCCTCCATCTCCGCGCTGTTTGAGGCTGCAGCAGTGTTTATAACACAGACTGCCTCTGTCATGTCTGAGAGCTTCATCTCTCTGAGTCTGGGAGAACAAGAGAGAAGGACTGACTATGTAAAGCAGTTAGCTGTAGTGAGAAAAGAGAGAGCGAGACGAGACGGGAAGAGGGAGATGGAGGGGTGAGAGGGGGGGGGGGGGGGGGAGGGGGGGGGATGGAGCCAGCTCCCCTGGCGTTAGATCAGAGTAGGACGCTGGTGTTTGAAATGCTAATTCTGTCTTCCAGCGCCCACAGTTCTCTCTGCACAAAGATCCATCAGTGTACCCCTGTCACTGACGCCTCCAGAGGCACACACACACACCCACCGGACACTAACATATACCCACACACACACACCGGACACTAACATATACACACACGCACATACACACTCGACACACCGAAAGCAGGGCATAGCCACAAACTCCAAGCAACTCAACCGTAAAAGCCTAGTTACACCCGAGGCTAATGGTTTACCACTGCAGCAAACGTGGAGCTGGTAGGTTATAATTAGACCTGACGTGAGCAGTGTAGTGTCCTGCTGAACTAACGCCGTGGTGTGGACGTACACATGTACCATGGTATAGATGTCCAGGGATAACCATGGAGACGCTGCTCCACACTTGTACATTTTAATTGGACTCAGTGAGGGGTGAAATATTACAGGTGCTCTGGCTGTGGTTTTGATTGGACTTCTGGGGTTGTACATGTATCTGAGACAGTAACACTCTCACTGTATCTCTCTCTCTCAGCCTCTCTCTCTCTCTCAGCCTCTCTCTCTAGCTCTCCCTCTCGCTTCTTTACTCTCTTTTTAAATCTCTTTTTCCTAATTTTTTCCTCTCTCTCTCGCTCTCTATGTCTCTCTGTCTCTTTAGTTCTGAGCGAGCAGCAGGCTGGTACAGATCACGTTGGGTGATCTGGTTGATGATGTCATAATCCCAGGGCTCCTTGTTTCAGTCAACCTTTCCTATGGACATCCTCTTATGGGTCTGAGTCTAGGGTTAAGGCTGGGGCTGATTCTAGGATAGAGGCTGGGGCTGAGTCTAGGGTTAAGGCTGGGGCTGATTCTAGGATAGAGGCTGGGGCTGAGTCTAGGGTTAAGGCTGGGGCTGATTCCAGGATAGAGGCTGGGGCTGAGTCTAGGGTTAAGGCTGGGGCTGATTCCAGGATAGAGGCTGGGGCTGAGTCTAGGGTTAAGGCTGGGGCTGATTCCAGGATAGAGGCTGGGGCTGAGTCTAGGGTTAAGGCTGGGGCTGATTCCAGGATAGAGGCTGGGGCTGAGTCTAGGGTTAAGGCTGGGGATGGGGCTGGGACTGAGTCTAGGGTTGAGGCTGGGGCTTGGTGATGATCAGTCTCAGTCTGCATGTGCAGCTGTAATCAAGCATCGTCTACATCCTCCTGGCACATGCAAGGTCACATCAGTGAGCATCAAAACAACTGTTTACGGTTCCACCGTGTGTGTGTGTGTGTGTGTGTGTGTGTGTGTGTGTGTGTGTGTGTGTGTGTGTGTGTGTGTGTGTGTGTGTGTGTGTGTGTGTGTGTGTGTGTGTGTGTGTGTGTGTGTGTGTGTGTGTGTGTGTGTGTGTGTGTGTGTGTGTGTGTGTGTGTGTGTGTGTGTGTGTGTGTGAAAGAGAGAGAGATTATGTGCATGCCTGAGTGCCTGCCTAATACCACGCAAGTCTGAATTTCACATTCTTACATCCATAGCTCCCCTTTCCCACACACACACACACACACACACACACACACACACACACACACACACTCACAGGCACACACACACTCACAGGCACACACACACACTCACTCACAGGCACACCCTCTTATTAAGTAGCGGTCCGGAGCAGAGAAGAGCTGTAGGGTCCCAGGAGGGATTAGAGAGTGCAGCTTTCACCGTCTTAATTGCAGCTCTGCCGTGCACCTCTCCAGCAGGCTGCTGGCAGCATCTCCAGCTCTCCTGTTACAGCCTCCGGGCTGCAGGCATCTGATAGGTGGGCCCCCTGGGGTCCGGCGCGCCTGCCTCCCGTAAGACACACTCCGAGGACACACTGATAGGGCCGAAGAGGTCCGCAGCCCCCACCCTCACGGCACGCCGCTCACGTGGAGGAGCCGGGGGAGGTGATAGCCGAGTCGCTACCTGACTGAGGTCTGCCTGGCTGTCTGCGAGGACGCCTGCAGGCTGAGGCACGTCTGCGGGGATGATCGCGTGAGGTGGAGGATTTGGGCGCACGCCGTAGGGTGTGTGTGTGTTTGTGTTTCTTTGTGTGGGAACGGAAGCTTCTAGGTTGTTGGGTTCACAGTGGATGTGAATGTGGGAAGGTGTGTGTTGCAGGGGGGGATTTTGGGCGTGTGTGTGTGTGCGCTTGCCTGTGTGTGTTTGCCTGTGTGTGTTTGCCTGTGTGTGTGTGTGTGTGTGTGTGTGTGTGTGTGTGTGTGTGTGTGTGTGTGTGTGTGTGTGTGTGTTTCCAGCGTCTCCCCAGAAGCATGTCATTACACAGTTTTTTTTCCTGAGGAGAGAATGTGGAGCTTTCATCTCAACTGTGTGGTTTGACACCTCGACTACACAGAGGACGCGCACCGCATTGAATTATGGGAATGTTTTTGAAGCCGAAACACTCGGATTAGGGCCTCATTCTGGGTTAGATGTCTGTGATTGAGGTTGTTTGTGTGTCTGATCAAAGGGTTGTTCTCGTTCCGTGAGCGAGAATCAAACATCAATCTGAATCTGCCTGCATCTTAGCTCCATCAAATTGGGTTTAGCTAGCTAGCTCCGCAAACCAGAAACAGGCATTTCCACTGTTATGTAGACCTGAGTCTTCCTCACAGGGGCTTTCATTATAATCCCCAGCGCTGGTGACAGCTGTCTGCCTGCTTGACAGCTGTGTTTGGAGAGCAATCACCTCCACCCCACCCCTCTCTTCTCCTCTCCTCTCCTGTTCTCTACTGCTTCTCTTCTCTCTTTTCCTCTCTTCTCTGCCCTCTTCTCTTTCTCTTCTCTCCTTTGTTCAATCATTACTGGCAACGCTTTCAAACGGCCCCGCCTTCTTTTTAGAACGCGGGGCCGTTTGTACCGAGCCCGTCAGTGAACAGTGACGGTGGCTGCGTCGGAAGACAGTGAAGCCGTCGGGCTGCAGTAGCCTGCAGGGAGGTAGGCGCTTGAAGCAGGCCTCATGTGAAGCGAGCGTGCGTGCGGAATAAAGAGGAGGGCGGTGGAGTCCCAGTGCCAGCTCTAGATCACACGCCACACCCGTCAACAGAGAGACCGTCCTCCGTAGTCCGTTTAGGTTAACCACAGTACTCAGAACTAACGGTGAACCTCAGTTCACACACAGCGTGATATAATGATGGGGCTAACCTGTGTGTGTGTGTGTGTGTGTCGCCCAGGATAAGAAGCAGTACCTGGACATCATCAACACCTACACGGAGGTGCACGGCACCGTGCACGGGACCAGCACGGTGCACCTGCCCAGCTACGTCCAGAACCACGGCATCCTGAGTGGACGAGACCTGCAGTTCCTGCTCAGGGAGACCAAGGTCAGCACAGCACGCACACCACACAGGACACTAGAACACACACACGCCTGGCCCTAGCATACACACACACACACAGACACACACACACACCACACACTGGACACAAAGGCCCAAAGCCCAAGGCCTGTCTACACGTGACTTCTAGACTGAGGATGGGGCTGGAATCAGCTGCTGCTGCTTGGGGGGCACACACCCCACTGGGGCACACACCCCTGGGACTGAAGCTGCTGTGTGTGGGGCGCCCTGGCTGAACGCTGGGTACAGGGTTTGAGCATGATGTCATCACCGTATGATGTCACCGGCGAGTGTGAGTGGCAGGCTCTCAGCACTTCATTAGTCATGGCATGCAGACACACACACACACAGACATGCACACACTGCGAGCACAGACAGGCTCTCTCGGCTGACACACAATACAGCTGCTCATGATTCCCTCCTCCACATATTCTAATACAGTCCTGAAAGGCCTCCTCTCCACCTCCTTTCCTCCTCCTCTCCCTGTCCCCCAGCTCCTCCTCTCCTTCCTGCTCCACAAATGCCTCCTCCTCCTCATGGCTCTGCTCCTCCACCTCCTCCTCCTCCTCATGGCTCTGCTCCTCCACCTCCTCCTTCTCCTCATGGCTCTGCTCCTCCACCTCCTCCTCCTCCTCATGGCTCTGCTCCTCCACCTCCTCCTCCTCCTCATGGCTCTGCTCCTCCACCTCCTCCTTCTCCTCATGGCTCTGCTCCTCCACCTCCTCCTTCTCCTCATGGCTCTGCTCCTCCACCTCCTCCTCATGGCTCTGCTCCTCCACCTCCTCCTCCTCCTCATGGCTCTGCTCCTCCACCTCCTCCTTCTCCTCATGGCTCTGCTCCTCCACCTCCTCCTTCTCCTCTGCCCGCGACAGGAAACAAAGGCGTGTGTGAAGAAAACACAAACGTGTCGTGTTGACGCAAGCCTGCAGAGAGCTAACTGGGGGAACTCAAACCAGGATGCAACAGAGGGAGAGGGTTAGAGAGGGAGAGGCCTGGGAGAGGAGAAGGATGAAGAGGCTGGAAGAGAGATTAATATCCCCTCATTACACTGTGTGGAAGCCCAGAGGGAGTGCCAATTATTTCCCATAAAACCTCAGCAGTTGGCTCCAGCACTGTTGTTGAAATAAGAGGAATGCAAGGTGTTTAAGCCCCACTCTTGCCGCAGATGAAGCATTTACCTGCTAACAGATTGCCTCAGCTAATTTCCCCCATGAGGTTTAAAAATGGACGTAGGACGCACGCAGAGGGAGGGAGGGAGGGGTGACAGCAGTCTGCTGTGTTCACACCGCCTCAGACAGGAGAAAGCCCGGAACGTTCCTCATCGTCTTGATTTGGGCATGGGTTTCCTGCTTTGTGTGTTCTTTTATTCGTCTTGAGTTCCAGAACGACCGTTTGAGAAGCTGATTGGCTGTAGTTAGGTGCCTGTGATGGGATGCTGACGTTTGATCTGGTCTGAGTGTTGAGCACTTTGGTGAACATTAGCTCATTGTTGAGCTCTAATCTGCGAGGCCCTGCGAGGCCCTGCTTCATCCTGGTCGATGCAGGCCTCCAGGGATCCCAGCTCTGCTGATGTCAGGGCGGCTGTTAATGATTGTGCCTGGAGCTGATGAACTTCACACAGACTAAAACACACCAGTCAACGACAATGAAAGTGATTGGCTTAAAGATTCTCAATCCTCTCTCCCTTTCCCTCTCTCATTCCCCCTTCCACCTTCTCTGTCTCTTGCTCTCTCGCTCGCTCTCTTTCTCTTTCATGGAAAGCCCCCATTATCCACCATTCATTTACTCTCCTACTGAAGTTTTTCCTTTAATACATTTGCAAATCTCCATATGAATTGGTAGGGGTGCCATGTTTTAGAGATAAGATAACATGCTAATCCTATTCTTAAAACTAGCCGAGGTCACACATTTGCATCTGAGTAATTCATGGTAGTCATATCATCATGCAAATATGATGCCTCTAAAAGCCGTAATTTGTCTGAAGCGTTGCTTTGACGACCAGAGGTCTTCTTCTCTGGTCTGACATAGGGGCTTCTTGGGAGGACTTGCACTGCAGCAGCAGTATCTCTTCTTCACTCCACTTCAAGTGTCTGTGGTCCTCAGTAATCCATACATGAAGCCCTGTAGGCTCTCTATCTCTCTCTCTCTCCCTCTGTCTCTCTCTCCTGTTCACTCAGAGAGCATCTCTATAAATAGCAGCTGTTTCTCAGAGCTGAGTCTGACTGAGGCCTGCAGCCCTTCACTCTGCTCCCTGCTGCCTGCCTGCCTTCCTCTCCCTCTCTCCCTCTTCTGCCTCCACTTCTCCCTGCCTGCCTGCCTACTCGCCTGCCCTTCCTCCCTTTCTGCCTCCCATCTCTCCTTCTCTCCTTCTCTCACTGCCTACCTTCCTTCCTCCCTCCCTCGCTCCTTACCCTCCATCCCCTCCCTGCTTCCCTCCTTCCATCCCTCCCTCTGTCCCTTCTGGTTCCAGTCAACCTCCGCTCTACTGCCCACCTGCTGGCAGGAAGAGGGAAAAGGAAGAGATGGATAGAAGGCTCACACACACACACACACACACCGCCTACCTGCCTGCCTGGTATGGCCTGTCTGAGAAGCCTCCACACCCCTCAGACCAGACCAGGCCCTGCCTCCCAGTTGAGCCGCCCCTCACAGAGCGACCATTGTGGCCCTAGGCTTGTACACACTCAATGAGCCTGGCTCTAATGCCCCTCTGTGCTAATGGCTCAGACAAACACATTATTGTGGCACGCTTGATGGGCAAGCCACCTCTGGTTACAGCCTGTTAGAGAGCCTCTCAAATATTTGCTTGGCTCATCTGGATGAAAGGCCTGGTGTCGTCCCCCGGGCCACGGTGTGTGGGGGCCTTTGTCGGGGACACTGTCCCGACTTGTATCTCTCACGAGTGGGTTTCATGGGTGTTCATGTGATTCTTAGAGAGGACATGTGATTCTTAGAGAGGAGTGGTGCACTGTGGTATTACACGTCGCCATCACTACTGGAGAAACCTGTTGGGGAGAGCCAAGATGGTTCCAGAACACTGGAATTTGATCGAGAAAGAAAGAAAAAAAAAAGTAAAAAGTCTCATTGTGACTGTCTGATATATCTGGGATGAGGCTGAACAAACCAGCCCAACCCAGATGGATGTGTGTGGGTGTGTGACTGAGACACAAACATAGCACAGGAGCAGCAGAGAACATGTGGCTCCAGTCAGCAGATGGAGGTTTTGTTCTCACAAAACTTTTAACGACCCAGCTTTAAGGAGAGAAAACTGTGGAATGGTTAAATACCAATAAACATTTGGCGGGCTGAGTGGTGCTGCTGCCAGTGTAAAGACTCACAGTAACACAACAACCCTCTTCTCTTCTCCACAGCTGTTTGTCGGACTATCCTTCCCCTATGAGGGCCCCGCCCCCCTGGAGGCGATAGCCAATGGGTGCGTTTTCCTCAACCCCAAGTTCAACCCGGCAAAGAGCAGCAAAAACACTGACTTCTTCAAGGGCAAACCCACGTTGAGAGAGGTGAGAGGTCAAGCCACTCCCAACAACCAGTAACCTGCCTGGCCTGCACACACGCTGGCCTCCTGCGTGTGTGCAGGCAGTATTCAGCAGGGTCAGGGGGCTGTTAGTGGAACATATGGAATGGAGCATTGTGAGTGTGTGTAGGTGTGTGTGTTTTGATATTTATCGTTCAAGACATGTCTATACCCCTTGCCCCTTGCCTGCGTGCGTGTGCGTGTGTGTGTGTAGCTCACCTCCCAGCATCCGTATGCAGAGGTGTACATCGGGCAGCCTCATGTGTGGACGGTGAACATCGAGGACCCTGCAGAGGTGAGAAAGCACTTCGCTCCATCCTCAGCCAGAAGGTAGCTCGCACACTCACACACACTCACACACACACTCACTCACACATGCACGCTCACACTGAGTCATAGACCCACATACACAACCTGGCCTCAAACCCACACTGCAGCCAGGAGGAGAGGCTGAGAAAGGCAATTAGAACCACAACTCACATGAGATGAATAGGGGTTCTAAGGCTTTCTTTTCTCTCTCTCTCTCTCTCTCTCTCTCTCTCTCTCTCTCTCTCTCTCTCTCTCTCTCTCTCTCTCTCTCTCTCTCTCTCTCTCTCTCTCTCTCTCTCTCTCTCTCTCTCTCTCTCTCTCTCTCTCTCTCTCACATTCACACTCTCTAATGCTGCCTCTCTCTCTCTCTCCTCCTTTGCTCCCTCCCTGTCTCGCCCTGGGACCATACATATTCAGGTCCAGGGCAGACCTCGTGTTCCCTGGCCGATCAGGAACAATGGCTTGGTTCATAACTGCAGGCTCATACGCTTGCTGACCTGGTGCCTGCTCCAGCCTCCAGCCCTCCAGTCTCTGGCCTCCAGCCCCCACCCTCCGGTCTCTAGCCTCCTGCTCCAAGTCTTTAGCCTCCTGCTCCAAGTCTTTAGCCTCCAGCCCCCATCCTCCAACTTCCAGCCTCTAGCCTCCAGCCTCTAGCCTCCAGCCTCTTCCAGCTAAGGTTTCCCCCTCTTCCCCAGAGTGTTGAGTAACACATGAAGTTGCTCTTACAGATACAACAGCCGTTTTAATTAAAGTGTTACTGAGTGTCACCCCACCCAGCTGGCCAACCAGTACTTCCTGAGCAGTGTGGTTATACTGGAGTAGTGTTGTAACAGATTAGAGGACAGACCAGGAGTGTGTCATGTCACTGCCCTCACACAGGGGGACGGCAGCAGTTAGCACATGGAGCTGGAGTTTCCGGCACTGTAGACAACGTACCTCTTGAGGTCGTATACAGTTAGGTCCATAAGTATTTGGACATTGACACAATTTTCATCATTTTGGCTCTGTATACCACCACAATGGATTTGAAATGAAACAATCAAGATGTGCTTTAAGTGCAGACTTTCAGCTTTAATTTCAGGGTATTTACATCCAAATCAGGTGAACGGTGTAGGAATTACAACACATTGTATATGTGGCCCCCCCCTTTTTAAGGGACCAAAAATAATTGGACAAACTAACATAATCATAAATCTAATTGTCACTTTTAATACTTGGTTGCAAATCCTTTGCAGTCAATGACAGCCTGAAGTCTGGAACCCATAGACATCACCACACGCTGGGTTTCGTCCCTGGTGATGCTCTGCCAGGCCTCTACTGCAACTGTCTTCAGTTCCTGCTTGTTCTTGGGGCATTTTCCCTTCAGTTTTGTCTTTAGCAAGTGAAATGCATGCTCAATTGGATTTAGGTCAGGTGATTGACTTGGCCATTGCAGAACATTCCACTTCTTTGCCTTAAAAAACCCTTTGGTTGCTTTCGCAGTATGCTTCGGGTCATTGTCCATCTGCACTGTGAAGCGCCGTCCTATGAGTTCTAAAGCATTTGGCTGAATCTGAGCAGATAATATTGCCAGAAACACTTCAGAATTCATCCTACTGCTTTTGTCAGCAGTCACATCATCGATAAATACAAGGGAACCAGTTCCATTGGCAGCCATACATGCCCACGCCATAACACTACCTCCACCATGCTTCACTGATGAGGTGGTATGCTTTGGATCATGAGCAGTTCCTTCCCTTCTCCATACTCTTTTCTTCCCATCATTCTGCTACAAGTTGATCTTGGTCTCATCTGTCCATAGGATGTTGTTCCAGAACTGTACAGGCTCTTTTAGATGTTTTTTGGCAAACTCTAATCTGGTCTTCCTGTTTTTGAGACTCACCAATGGTTTACATCTTTTGGTGAACCCTCTGTATTTACTCTGGTGAAGTCTTCTCTTAATTGTTGACTTTGACACAGATACGCCTACCTCCTGGAGAGTGTTCTTGATCTGGCCAACTGTTGTGAAGGGGTTTTTCTTCACCAGGGAAAGAATTCTTCTGTCATCCACCACAGTTGTTTTCCGTGGTCTTCCGGGTCTTTTGGTGTTGCTGAGCTCACCAGTGCGTTCTTTCTTTTTAAGAATGTACCAAACAGTTGATTTGGCCACACCTAATGTTTTTGCTATCTCTCTGATAGGTTTGTTTAGATTTTTCAGCCTAACGATGGCTTGCTTCACTGATGGTGACAGCTCTTTGGACTTCTTATTGAGAGTTGACAGCAACAGATTCCAAACACAAATACCATACTTGAAATGAACTCTAGACCTTTTATCTGCTCCTTGTCAATGAAATAACAAACTCCCATGAGGGAATAACATACACCTGGCCATGGAACAGCTGAGCAGCCAATTGTCCAATTATTTTTGGTCCCTTAAAAAGGGGGGGGCCACATATCAAATGTGTTGTAATTCCTACACCGTTCACCTGATTTGGATGTAAATACCCTGAAATTAAAGCTGAAAGTCTGCACTTAAAGCACATCTTGATTGTTTCATTTCAAATCCACTGTGGTGGTATACAGAGCCAAAATGATGAAAATTGTGTCAATGTCCAAATATTTATGGACCTAACTGTACATAACTGCGTGTGTGTGTGTGTGTGTGTGTGTGTGTGTGTGTGTGTGTGTGTGTGTGTGTGTGTGTGTGCGTGTGTGCGTGTGTGCGTGTGTGCGTGTGTGCGTGTGTGCGTGTGTGCGTGTGTGCGTGTGTGCGCGTGCGCGTGTGCGCGTGTACGCGTGTGCGTGTGTGCGTGTGTGTGTGTGTGTGCGTGTGCAGATAGAGCCCTACCTGCCCTATGAGTTCACCTGTGAGGGGATGCTGCAGAGAGTCAACGCCTTCATAGAGAACCAGGTACAGTAACACTGTCTCTCTCTCTCTAGTACACTGACCTTTCCTCTCTCTGCATCGATTTCTCTGCCACATGTCTTCTCTCTGTTTCTCTGTGTCCCCTCATCTTTCTGTTGTGTGTGTGTCAGGACTTCTGCCACGGCCAGGTGATGTGGCCCCCCCTGAGCGCCCTGCAGGTGAAGCTGGCTGAGCCCGGACGCTCCTGTAAGCAGGTGTGTCAGGAGGAGCAGCTGATCTGTGAGCCCTCCTTCTTCCAGCACCTCAACAAGGACAAGGACCTGGCGCGGTGAGCGCTCACACACACCGCCTCGGACACACACACACACACACCGCCTCGGACACACACACACACACACCGCCTCGGACACACACACACACACACCGCCTCGGACACACACACACACACACCGCCTCGGACACACACACACACACACCGCCTCGGACACACACACACACACACCGCCTCGGACACACACACACACACACCGCCTCGGACACACACACACACACACCGCCTCGGACACACACACACACACACCGCCTCGGACACACACACACACACACCGCCTCGGACACACACACACACACAGTCTCAAACACGCGCGCGCACACACACACACACACACCGGCCCTGACACACACACATGCACAGAATCTAACACGCCGTCTCACACACAAACGCAAAGGGCGCAATACCCTCTTTGCTCAACAGATGGCAGTTTAGATAAGAACACTGCAACATATTTCTCTTTCGAAAATACAAATAAACCACACATAAGCCGTGTCCACTAGATGTCAGTGGAGATGCGTTGCGTTGCAGGTTTGGCGTGGCGTGCCAGACGGTGGAGTCGTCTGCAGACACGGTGGTGCCGGCGTACAGCGAGGCCAGGAGACACTGCGTCTTCCAGTCCGACCTGCTGCTGTTCAGCTGCGCCGGCTCCCACCCCTCCCTCAAACGCATCTGCCCCTGCAGGAACTACATGAAGGGCCAGGTGGCGCTGTGCACCGGCTGCCTATAACACCAGGGAGGGGGACCCCCAACCTCCACTCTCTCCCTCTGAGCAGAGCACTGCTGGGGGGGGGCCTGCCAGTCCGCCCCCCCCCCCCCCGCCCTGCCTCCCCCCTCCAGGCCCTTCTCCCCCTCACCCCTCTCCCTCTGAGTCCCAGCCGGGCCTGTGGGGAGGAGACACCTGGTCTCCCTGGGCGACGGGGAGGGATGGATCTGTATTTATGTCTCTGCATTTAACCTCGTTCACTGTATCATGGAGCTGACGGGAGACATGCAGGCTCTCCACAGGCTGGGAGTCCAGGAATGAAGAGAGTTACTAACGCTCTCTATCAAGTGAGGAGGAGGAGGAGGAGGAAGAGGGTGAGGAAGAGGAGGGTCACTGCATAGATGCCTGCTGCTGGGAGATATGGTGGTCCAGTGTGTCAGCAGCCTGAATTACTTGAATCAAAGGTGTGTTTATTGTGTGATCTGAGTTGATGGACCTTGAGCGCATGGAGCTCTCTACTGCCCTGTGGTGGGTCGGGAGTGGTACTGCAGCCTGCACAGTGTCTGTCTGTCTCCGAGGGAGCAGCCAACCAGTCTGTCTGTCTGTCTGCGGGACATTCTGCCAAGACCCGACTCAACCAGACCTGGGCGCTGTCGTCAACTCTGAACTCTTTTAGCTAGGATGTAGGTTAACCCTAACCCTAGGATGTAGGTTTGCACTGGTGTGCCCAGGTCCCTCACATGGCCGACCCAGGCTAAATCACGGAGGAGAAACCGGGCCAGTTTAACACTGTACCTGACCTGCTCACGCCTGCCCACCCGCCCGCCCATACAGCTCCTGTCTAGGCTGTGGAGGGAGGAGGGAGGACGGGGGAGGAGGAGGGGGGAGGAGGGAGGGGGGAGGAGGGAGGGGGGAGGAAGGGGGGAAGGGCGAGAGCAGGCAGATGAACATTTTTGATTCTTTATTTCTATGAATGCTTATAATGCTGTTGTACAAAGTTCCCTTTTCCAACAGTCACTTTCCCTGTGACCCCGGTCCCTTCTTCCCTCCTCCATGGACAGGGACAAAGCTATCACCCCCCCCACACACACACACACACACACACAGGCACGCCACCCGACCCACACTACGCACACATAATAAGGGATGTGCTCCAAAAAAGGCCAGTAAAAAAAATCCAAACAACTCATTGGGGAAATAAAGGATTTGAATGAACGATGCTTTGGATCATTCATTTAGACAGTAGGTGGGTTTAACCAACCACCTTCCTTAGCCCCTCTATAGGGCCCATGCTGTGTCGGCCTGGTCCTAGTGATGGGGGATATCACTCTGGTAGAGCATCTGACTGCAGATCAAGGGGTTGCAGGTTCAAATCCCGTTTCTGTCTCTTTGGATAAAAGCTTTTAGTAAATAAACACATTATTATAATTATTATTATTATAAGAGCAACACCTAGGCTACGTCCCAATACTCATACTATTTGATATTTCGAATACATATTTTAATGTCCCTATACATCTAATACATCTAATACAGTACTCCAGAAGTACCAGGATGTCCTACAACATCCGGTAGCATTTAGCAGCTTGCGAGCCAGCATGCTTTTCTTGCTATCCTGACCCACAACCCTTTGTGCAGTGGATGAGCCGTCAACAGTACAACAGCAGACCAATATAAACCTGTCTGCCCCAGTCCAAGACATGGGTACATGATGAATTGGTGTGTCCCAAACTGTTTGAATTGTACGTATACTGCCGTCCACAGTATGTGCTTTGTAAGGGCAGCTGCAGTACCTACTAAAAGTACAAAGTAAAAGTATGCAATTTGGGACGCAGTCTTTACCTCTGCTGCTGTGTAGCTCAGTCACCTCGATCAGATCATACTCGCTCTTTGCCACAATGGGTTAATTTAAAAGGCGTTCGAAAGTTATTGATCGTGGAACATCAATTCTAAAGTTATCGATCAGAGAGTCATTCTGAGGTTATTGATCATGTAACAGAGTTTTAAATTCTAAACAGTCATTCATCATAGATATTAATTTGATTGATCTTTCATCTGTGCTTGGTGTATAGGTTGAGTTTTTCACGTACACACTGTAAATCTCCACTGGTGAGCAAAACACTTAACTGTCACATTCTTGTTTTTGGAATCAGGATCGTTAGGATCTTAATTTGCCTGCAGGCTTCCGAAAAAAGCAGAAGTAAAAGAAAATTATTAGTCCTTGTTGTGAATGAAAATGCACTATGCTAACCTATTTACTGAAGTTTTAACAGAATATATAATTACACTGTATATTGTTCATAAGGGTTTTAAATTCTTTTTAATTTATTTTGTATACAAATCTTTATCTCTGTCTTTGCTGAAAATAAATCTTTCATTTTTTTTATTTATAGAGAGGAGCTTTGGTTTTATGAGGTAGTAGTAGTATTTATGGAGTAATTTAAGTTTGTGAACACCACCAGTCAGGTTGGTGACTGAGGCTGGTGTGCTTGGTCCAGTCTGACTCATCCCCAGAGCTGAGCTCAGGGGACTGACAACATCACCATGACAACATCACCATGTCAACATCATAAATGCCTTTGATCCTTGGCTGCTGCAGTATGCTGCCTGGTCCACCAGCCTGACCTCACAACATTCCAAATCATTAACTGAACTGAGCGGAACAGCTGGATGAAGCTGGACGCAGCTGTCCACAGGGTTTGTTCCCACCCACTCTGTGTGTGTGGTGGGTGGGTGAGGTGGAGCACATCTCCACCCTGAATCCACGGGCTTTTCAATTGGCCAGGGGATTCATTGAATCGGTTGTGGTTCCAAACGGAACGATTTAGAACTGATTCTTGTTCCAATCTGAATAATGTCGAAGTGATTCTGTCTCCACAATAGAACCGACAGGAGTTCTACGTCTACATTAACCCTCGTGCTGCCTTCGGGTCACATGACCCAAAGGTTCACAACGAACCATCGTTGTGTTTACCCAATTTCACCCAATACAAAAACAAATAAAAATAATTTTCTTTTAACCATTGCAATGTGGGGGGTCTGAGACAGCCCGACAGTTAAAAGAAAATGCTTCACTTTGTTTTTGTATGAGGTAAATTTGTCGCAATACGACAGTGGGTCACAATGACTGATGGGTCAGAATGACCCGAAGATAACACAAGGGTTAAGATCCATTGGTTGTTCTAGGTACATGAACGAAGCTGTGGCCCTCTCACTGTTATCTTGGTACAGGATCAGACTGGACCACAGCAGTGCCACCATTTTATTGTACATGCCAGCAAGAACCTAATTTCAATGTTTTTATTTTTCAACTTTTTTTCTTCCCTGTCCTTTTCCCCTTTTGCACATGTTTTGTAAATATGGATGTTTGTTTGCCCAGCACTCTGTTGTTTGATTTAACAGTTTAGACCAGTCATGTTTTGTACATATGACTACAATCTTCAGCCAAGCTACAGTTTTCAAGTATATGACGTGCCTTTCGATGGTCACTATATTGGCTCTGTGTTACCGCCAGTAGAACTACAGTATAGTAACCGCCCACTGGAGGAGAAACTGTAGCAGAGTTAACCTAGATCCACAAGCAGCATCAGAAGGACTATGTTGTAAACGCTTGCCATAGGTAGGCCTAACTGTCGTGTTGGACTGTGTGGTGATATTGGCTAGAGAAAACATGTCTTAACTGCTGTGGTGAACATGTTTACCCAAGGCTTTTAGTGGGTACAGTACAATACAGTCTATTAAAGCAGCTGTTTTTGTATGGTAGTGGCCTTGTTCACTTCCTATACCAACGTATTCTGAGCATGCCGTCCACACAAGTGGTTCAGTGGTTTGTTCTCCAAGATTCGACTTACCATTATGAACGAGGGGATGTGAACTGGATCCAAACTGTTGTGGTTTGGAAACCCTTGACAAATAACCATGAGAGGACTCTGGACAGTTAGGAAATGTATGAAAAGTATATTAAACAACAGAAAGGTTCCTTGCCATTTTTGGGAACCCTGGGTTGAATGTCTTTGTTGTTCCGTAGTCATGCTACCATCACACACCGTTTTCAAACTTGACTTTGTTTTATGCTGTCTATAATCAATTATGGAGAAGATAGAAATAGTTCTGTGACAAAATTACAAGAAATCAGTGGGGAAAATTTTTTTTGTTTTCACAGTCTTTGACGAATAAGCAGGATATAACTTTATTTTTCAATAAACCTTTTTTCTGTGACAAACGGTTTATAGTCTTTATCTAAATATACACTCTTTTCACTACAGCAGTTCAGTTGCAATATTTACATACATCACTTGAACATCCAAACATGGAGGCCAAGACCAAGAGGCCAACTCTGTCCTGTGGCTCAGATCTGCCAGAGTACGTGTGTGTGTTTGTGTGGGGGGGGGGGGGGGGGGTGGTATAGTGCTGCAATTAGCAAAGAGAAGGAGTCCACCCTTCTAGAGAAGTTGAATGTTTAAGGACATGCAAATCTTAGCTACTTCCCCTTTAACCCAAAATGTATCACACTGTGAAAATGTATCTAGTTTCCACTATGTGTGTCTGCGTGACAGAGAGACTGTGTGTGTGTGTGACAGAGGGGGAGAGAGAGAAACCACTGTTCAGGATTGAAGCAGGGACCAGGCATGAGCCTTCATGTAATATCTAATGCGTGTAGAAAGTGATTACAAGTTACAGTGTTATTGTCCAGTGTACAAAGATCAAGTAACCAAAAAGAAAGAAGACATTCATGTGCCATTGTACATGTTACAATACAATATGTACATTTACATTACATACAGCAGCAAAAACAGGTGAACCATGACTGTATACTAAGCATTAACTTCCATCCCTGGGAATGCACTGGAGTTGCAACAAAGTCGTTTTTTTGCCCAGTCGTTCTCCCAATTCAATAAAAATGCTTTTGAAGAAGATACCCTTGCTATTTATAGGCTGACATCTATGCTACTCACACGTGGCCCAGTATGGATATCCTATCACAATCGTATCCATGGTTTTAAATTATTTTGTATTCAAGTCATTCATATAGTTAAGGTGTGCTATCTTAAACCAGTGCTTTACTAAGCCTTTAGCAACAAATAGAAGAACCCTCTGGCCTCTCCTGGTCAGACGAAAAGCACTGAAAGGGTTCTGTTGCATCAATGCACCATCCACACCTCTGAAAATAATTACTGAGGTCAAAGTCGTGATAGACATGCAAGTTCTGTGTAGTCATAAATTATTGACCACTACGATCTCGAACACGATCATCGCAATATAAACACCTACATAAGTTGTTTGAATGCTGGACACAGTTCAGTTACTATGTACAGAAAGGTGCTGGTACCTGAACTACAGTCGTGTTATAGTTCAGCCACGTGGCTTGAATTCAATGAGCCCATATGTGTAAACAAACCCCTTTCATCGTTGATCGTACCAGTAGCATGAAGTCGACTCGTTTACAACTAGAATGATGGAATACTGTTTTAATTTATTATAGTATTACATTATATAAATAGAGTCGATAGATATGACGGCTACTGGTACACTAATGTCAATAAATCCACGAAATATAGCCAAAGTATATCTGTGACCAACAAGAATCAGTCATATTATGGTTTTTGACAATGCGTATGTGTTGAATGTATCAAGTAAAATCACAAAATATATTGTCAACATGTAAAATTAGAAGCGTATGTTGTGTGCTTGTTCTTTTTCCTAGTCAACAAACTGGGTTTGCGTCTGGAAGGGATGAAACATAACCAGTGAACATCCTCTAGTGTTGAAGCCAAAAGATTTGGCCCTTGAAAAAAATTAAAAAAAATAAACCAGCTGTGTAATCCGTTTTTGGCAGCAGTTTTTCTTGTTAGTTGATGGTGTGCCACAACAAGGCTTAAATTCACCCGCTCTGATGCGACCTGCTTAGGACAGCACACTTCTCCATATAGATTTGACATGGTACAGGAAGGCCAAGGGGATAATTGTGCTTCTTAGTCTTCTCTTGTGTGTTGATGTTAGTGTACATCTTTGTGTGCAGCTGAGAGACTGTATGTTTGTCTTCTCATACCGAGATCACAGTTGAGGTTCAAAAAGTAGAGGTACTACCTTGTGCACTGTCCATGCACTAAACCAGCTGATTCAAATCCCCCCCCAGATCTGCTGGTCTGCACAGTCCTAGAGCAGGTTGGTGCCATCAGCTAGCTCTGTGTAGCTGGAACAAACACATGGTGGTGTCTCTACTGTCTGAACCTGAACCTCACTACTTCTCAGAGTGACTACAGTGTGTGTGTGTGTCATGCCAGTGGGCCATCCACATCACGCTTTTCAAACACAGCTTTTCCAGAAGCTTCCTATGCACAGCTAAAACAGCTCGTCTATCTGCTACTATGATAGCATTGGCTACACTAAATACGACACGATCTACTTAGCACAGTGGCGCTGAAAATAAAAACACAGTACTGTAACAAAGTAAAGGCCAATAGAAACCACTAGTACAATCCTAGAGAACACGGGACATTTCAGAGCAACCTGTTAGAGGGGCTCGGCCGCTGGTGTGGCATCATCACTAACATGACTCCTTTCTGCAACCGCCCGCCACCCCCCCCCCCCACCCCCCCTTCCCTCTCAACCAACCCAGAGATCCCCCTGCTTCTTCTCTCTGCCTTCACAGTTCCACCGGGTTGCCAGGTTGGTCGATGTGAGGCAGACGGACTGAATGGAGGAAACGTTGCCGGATGGATACATGGTGTCTTTAAACTGAAGTACCACTGGCACCTGGATGGTCAACATGGGGGCTCTCATCCTGGGGAGGGGTCCCTAGAGAAAGGGGGTGGGGGGGGGGTGCTGAAGGATGGACAGGAGCCTGTACATCCCCCTGCGCCTGGAGCTCGGAGGTTGTCCACCCCCACCACCCCCCCAGGAGCTCTCTCTCCCCTCCCTCCCCAACAGTCCTTCACTCAAAGCGCTCGTAGTTCCTCGTCTGTCTGATCCGAGGCACCGTGTCCACCAGAAGCCTGCAACACGGAGACAGAACACAACACCCCCCTCTCTGTCATTTGTTCACAATGAAACCAATGCAATTTAATTTAATCTAATTTACTCAAAACTACAGTTCATGCAGCACCTATCCGGCTAAGCTACCAGCTACCAGACCATGCTACCAGACCATGCTACCAGACCATGCTACCAGACCATGCTACCAGGCCATGCTACCAGACCATGCTACCAGGCCATGCTACCAGACCATGCTACCAGACCATGCTACCAGACCATGCTACCAGGCCATGCTACCAGACCATGCTACCAGACCATGCTACCAGGCCATGCTACCAGGCCATGCTACCAGGCCATGCTACCAGACCATGCTACCAGGCCATGCTACCAGACCATGCTACCAGACCATGCTACCAGGCCATGCTACCAGACCATGCTACCAGACCATGCTACCAGGCCATGCTACCAGACCATGCTACCAGGCCATGCTACCAGGCCATGCTACCAGGCCATGCTACCAGGCCATGCTACGGGGCTATGCAGTGCCAGCAGGTCACTCACTTGATGCCGTAGGCGAGGATAATGAGGCCTATGAGCACCCCGATGGTTCCATCCAGGTACCACACCTGGGGCTCGTGCTTGAACACCTCAGCACTGATGAGGATGGAGAAGCCCATGACTCCTCCCACCAGGGAGTTGAAACCTACAAAACAAACAAACAAATAAACTCAACATACAGACTGGATATCACTGAGGCGAAAGACCATCCAAACACCAACTACACACTATACCAAACCCAAAGGATAACACAGTTTATAAAAAGACTATCATTTAAGCATACATAATACAAATTCTATATGTACAGTAAATGCAACTGAATGTTATTCCTATAATGTTAATACTATTACATAGTTTTCTTTCTCTCTACTGTAAGTCAGGAGCTTTGTGCGTCATCACCGATCGCCCCTCATAAGATGAGGATCAGCAAAGCCTCACAAGAGGGGCTGTTAATTAGGACTCACGGAGCCCTGGTGTTAGAATCCCAGCCCTGTGTGATGGTGGTGAGTTGGTGACCGCTGTGACCTTACGGCCTGTAAGCCAGATGTGAATTTAAAGGACAGGGCATGTTCTTGACTTCAGAGGGGAATAAAGGAGGATTCTCCTGACATGGTTTCACCGCGCTGGACTTGGGCTTCACTGGGAGGAGATAGGACTAGTAATGAACTGGTGGCTCTGATTAACTGACAGTCTCCAGATGGCACACACACACACACACACACACACGCAAACAGGCACACATAAACACACACATACACACAGACTGCCAACTAACACACACACACATACTGTACACCCACACACACTAATGAGAGCGTGTCTCCATCCACTGTTCAGCTGTGACCTTTATGAGCAATTTAACCTGTCAGAGATCTCTCATCTGAGACAGGACCTCTAGCCTGGACCTCAGCCTCCCCTGCTCAGAGTCCCTCCTCACAGCTCATCTCTCTCTAAGTGTCTCTCCCAGACCAAGCCTTATTAAAGCTGGAAGTGATTCATGTTACAGACGACCGACAGGAAGCCATGGCCTCGTCCAGGCCTACATGACAGACACCTTGGCTTTGCCACGTCAACAATAAAGCAATTCACAGCCCAATGAACCCACCCTGCACCCCTGTCATTTCTCGGAATGATCCTCTCGGATAATAAATTAGTCTCTGCGCATCACCTTGCTCCCTTTCACTGATTGGTCTGCCTTGAGGTGGGAGTGGCCTGTGGGTGAGACCCTGTTGTCACGGTGTGGTGAGAGGACGGGAGCTGATTGGCTGGACCTACCATCGGTGATGAGGGCCCTGCTGGTCAGCACTCTGCCCAGCATGAACTTGACCACAGCCAGGAGGATGCACAGCAACCCACTGACGATGGACACGCTGAACAGGAAGTCATCCTGGAAGGACAAGAGGAGAAGAAAGAGAAGAAGAAGTGGGGGACGGAGGAAGAAAGGAGAAAGAAAGAGGGAGAGGTAGAAAGGAGGAGAACGGAGGGGGGGAGGGGGTGGATGAAGGAGCGAGGAAGACAGAGTAAGAGGAGAAGTGAGAGAGAGAGAGGGTGGGTGGGGTGGATGAAGAGAGGAGAGAGAGGAGAGAGTTTGAGTGTGTAAGGGTTGCTGAGTTCTCCGAGCCTCTGCAGCAGCATTAATATTGCACTACGGCCTTGAAGGCAGTAAAAAGTGCCGCTCTGCAAGGTTAGACACATCAAACTGCAGCTGTGAGCCATGCACAGCCATGCACAGCCATGGGACACACATGACAACACAGTGGTATCCTCTCACTCATTAGTCTTGTCTATCCGTGTGGAACGATGTGTAAGATATTTTAGGGTCTGAGATAGCAGTAGCTACAGTTAAGTAGCTTTAATGGGTGCCTCTTGAGCACTTTAAATAGCTGATTCCCCACATTTTAACAGTTGAATCCATTTGACATATTTTTATTATTAGCTGCATACAGTCTGTGTATTGTTTTTATTTTGCACAAGGGTATCTTCTCATGAAGTGACTTTTTCTGAAACTACTGACACTGATAAAGGTTGTCCTCTAAGTTCTTAGGAGGAAGCAGAGTGGAGAGCACCAGCTGGCTGGTGACTCACACCCCCTCAGAATCCCAACTCTGAAGCTGACATTTACACTAGATGTGGAGCAGGGCCCCTGTGTGGAATGAAAATGAGTCTGCTCTGTTGCCCTGGACGCGGGTCAGGAAAGGTGAGAGGTGGACGCTGGCAAGGCCAGCTCCAATTCTCTCTCTCACTAGCCAGTTCGAGCCGTTTTCATCGGCCATTATAGGATACTTTTTATCCCGATCATCTTTTGATCCAGGCATTTATCCATAGGATTGTAGACTCTTTAATAAACAACTGTTATAATTCAGTGTAGTTTATTATTCAGCGTGTCAAAACGAGGCAGTGAAAGAACAAGTGCATTTCATTGGAAACCCTGTCTCGGTTATTGGGTCTGCATAACGGTGCATGTGCTTCCCAGAGACAGCAGGGGGGGGGGGGGGGGGGGGGGGCAGAGGGCGCTAATTAGATGCTTTAATGAACGGTGGCAGGGATGATCAAGTGCTACTTGTCCACAAAGGTAAACGTCCACCCGGCAATGAGAAGTCCAATTCAGCTGCAGTGCCCCTCCCTCTGTCTCCAAATCTCCCCATTTTCCTTTCCTAAATCTCTCTCTCCCTCCCTCTCTCTGTGCCTTTCTTTAACCTTCTTTCTATCTCTCTTTCCTTCTAACTTTCCATCTCTTTCTCATTTCTTCTCCCTTGCTTTCTCTCTGTTTTTCTCTCCGTCTACCTCATCTCTCTTTTACTCCATATGCAGCCTCTCTGCCTCTGTTCCTCTCCTCTCTTTATCTCTGTTTCTACCTCTCCCTGCCTCCTCCTCTCTCTCCGTAGCAACCACCACAGTCAGAATACCAAAGAAGTCGGATGCCTATTAACATTTCATCATCAGGACAGAGGGAGGGAGAGAGGGAGGAAAAAAAAAGCTTTCTGACATCAGAGCAGTGAGATGAGATGAGAAATACCCGAGCTATTTTTAGCTTGTGCTTGCATGCACCAAAAACAGCTTCATAGGTGTTTGCTATACCAGGGTGAAAACACTGCATCGAACCACGCCCAGTGTACTCTCACAGTATTCATCACTCCTATCTACCTTCTGTTTCTCTTGTTTGTTTTTGTCACTTTTCATGAGTCAGACTCAAGAACTCTTTCACTCAAATTCAAAAAGTGTAATGTTTTGGAACCTCAGGGCAATTCAAACTCGCTTTCCAACTGACAAGTTAGAGAGTTGTAGATTGTGTTTGTAATATTAAGCTTATGTTTATTTTGTATACAGGATTCAGTGTCTCTGAATGACTCACTGCATAAATAATGGTTAAATTAATTAACTAAAGATTTCTCAGGATCTTTATTACATTTTTTTCATTAGCATCGTCCTTGTCTATCTTTTGATTTATTCAAAATTGCTGTCATAAATGTATCACTAAGGGAAATTAAAGCACAGATTTATCCTTGGGTTCAGCCCTCCAGATCTCTTTCACTGATTCTCAAGGTTCAGAGCAGCTTGAAGAGAATTGATAGAGAGAGTGAAAGTATTTGAAGCCAACCAGCCATCCTCCCAATGCTTCAGAGACACATGTCTATGAGAGGCCGTATAGGCCATAATTCATATTTGATCTCACATACACGCCATGACCTCACATATATACCATTATACTCTCACATATATACCATTATACTCTCACATATATACCATTATACTCTTGCACATAAACTACTTGGTCTCACATACAACACCATAACCTCACATATACACCATTATACTCTTGCACTTAAACTGGCATACTCTCTTACACACACAAAAATACCCTCTTATATGCACCATCTTACTAAAGTATGACAATATATGTAAGAGACAAATAGTATGTGTGAAACAGAATGTTAGTATATGTACGAGAATAACAGGATGTGTAAGAGAGAATACTTGTCTATGTGAGAGAGAATACTTGTCTATGTAAGAGAGAATACTTGTCTATGTGAGAGAGAATACTTGTCTATGTGAGAGAGAATACTTGTCTATGTGAGAGAGAATACTTGTCTATGTGAGAGAGAATACTTGTCTATGTGAGAGAGAATACTTGTCTATATGAGAGAGAATACTTGTCTATATGAGAGAGTTTGATTGAAACGGAAGGCAGTTTGATTGAAAAGGAAGTAGTACTGAATTCTCAGTTCCTGATTGGCTTACACATGAAGAAGGATTTGGGGTAGATGTAGCTAACACCCACCTTCCCTATCAAGACGAGACTGAGTGACATGACAAGATGGATTCATTAATAACATTTTGCATACTCCAAATCCTGCGGCATCATTGTCAGAAATGTTGTATCAAAGACGACAGCCATACACGGGGGCTGTTTCTAACGCTAACGTTGACAATGAAATGCGCCGGCTCTTCAGACCTGGATCAGGTGCATCAAGGAGCGGCAGCAGCACTCTGTCAGCCGGCGCATGTCATCGTTAGCGTTAGAAATAGCCACTGTGGATGGCTGTCGTCTTTGATTCCAACATTTCTGACAACGATTCAAGCAAATCCACTAAAAAACTCAAATGTAGAATTCCATAGTTGTTAAGGAAGCTATACCGACCCCCCACTACCTGAGTCAAAAGTCCTAGATCAGTTTTTCAATTGATGAAACAAATTATCATTTAAATTAAAGCCAATGCCTTTGTGAATACCGTCCCGTGGCACTGGGGTTTTAACCGTTGACGTCTTTAAGTAGCCGAGTTGTCTTTACACCCTTGGCTACTAACCTAAACTTCAATGCCACAACCTGAACTTGATGTCAATCTATTCACAACATTTTCCAGTCGGGACTTTTAAGATCCTATTTGAGTGTAGGCCCCTATGCCCGATGAGTGCCCGCACCCATTCACTGCAACGAAATAGCTTCATGGATCCGATTCGGAATCTGAGTTTAGAGACGCTTGACAAAAAAAATTGTTTGGCGTGTGGTGCGTTTTGGAATTGTTAATGTGATGTGTTCCCATCATATTTAAGACGAAATAGTTTACAAAGAAGAGGTTTGTTAATGTGACTGTATACATATCTCACTCATACTGGCTAATCAACATGTTAAAGTAGCCTAGTCTACATCCAAAGTCGCTGTCGTGAAACTAGCCCTAACCCTCACAAAAAGTGTGAGGGTTAGGGCTAGTCTCTTCTTAAAATTTAAAACCTTTAAAAACGTCTACATTTAGCAAATATTATTGTGCACAAGTATTTTTGTATAGTTAATATGTAATTTAATTCCATAATTTCCCCAGGAATAACTTTAAAAATATTAAAAAAGTATTTCAGGAACGGGTCTGTCCTCCCTACAATGCAGCATTTGGAGTATTTAAAATGTTATTAATGAGTCCAATGGCTTCATTAAGCCACCCACTCTCTGCCATCTTGTCATGTCACTAAGTCTCGTCTTGATAGGGAAGGTGGTTGTTAGCTACATCTACCCCAAATCCTTCTTCTTCATGTGTAAGCCAATCAGGAACTGAGAATTCAGTACTACTTCCTTTTCAATCAAACTGCCTTCCGTTTGAATCAAACTCTCTCACATAGACAAGTATTCTCTCTCATATAGACAAGTATTCTCTCTCACACAGACAAGTATACTCTCTCACATAGACAAGTATTCTCCCTCACATAGACAAGTATACTCTCTCACATAGACAAGTATTCTCTCTTACATAGACAAGTATTCTCTCTTACATAGACAAGTATTCTCTCTCACATCCTGTTATCCTCTTACATATAGTAACATTCTGTTTCACACATACTATTTGTCTCTTACATATATTGTCATACTTTAGTATGATGGTGCATATAAGACGGTATTTTTGTGTGTGTAAGAGAGTATGCCAGTTTATGTGCAAGAGTATAATGGTGTATATGTGAGAGTATAATAGTGTATATGTGAGAGTATAATGGTGTATATGTGAGAGTATAATGGTGTATATGTGAGAGTATAATGGTGTATATGTGAGAGTATAATGGTATATATGTGAGAGTATAATGGTATATATGTGAGAGTATAATGGTATATATGTGAGGTCATGGTGTGTATGTGAGAGTATAATGGTGTATATGTGAGAGTATAATGGTATATACGTGAGAGTATAATGGTATATATGTGAGGTCATGGCGTGTATGTGAGATCAAGTATGAATTAAGGCCTATACGGCCTCTCATACATGTCGACTCTTCACCTTAATCAAAAGATCCTTAGCTTTGACACAAATGACTGCTCTCTCTTTCGCTCTCTCTCTCCTCTCTGTGTCCCTCTCCTCTCTCTCTCTGTCTCTCTCTGTCTCTCTCTGTCTCTCTCTGTCTCTCTCTGTCTCTCTCTGTCTCTCTCTGTCTCTCTCTGTCTCTCTCTGTCTCTCTCTGTCTCTCTCTGTCTCTCCCCCCTCTCCCTCTCCATCTGTATTCCCCTATCCTTCTCTCTCCCCTCTCCTTCTCTCTCTCCTTCTCTATCTCTTTCAGATCTTTTTAAGCAGATCCTTATTGCCTGGCAACAGACTGCCAAGCTATTCTGAGAGTAAGTGTGGAGAGTGCTTTGGTCTCAGTTCACACCTGAGTTCAGACACATTCTTTATTTAATTAGATGTGGAGTGCGTGGAGTGTACGAGACACAACCATCTACTTTCATCCCCCTAGCCCCCCACATCTCTTCGCCCTTCTTCCACTCCACTCTGGGAGACGTGTTAATAGGATTCCAACCGAAGGTTACCTGACTGACAGGCCGAGAATGAAGCTATTGACAGTTGGAGGGCATGTGAGGCGTCGTGTCTGTGAAGACGTGACCACAGCTTGCTCCTCCACTGTCCCTCTGGTTCCTTTTGTGTCTGACATCACTCTTATCACTCTCTCTCATGTTGCATCTTGGGTTTGCTTTCCTAATGCTCACGCTCAGCGACCCAGTGAGGATATCAAACAGTTAAAAATGCTCTGAAGCACAGTTGTTTATGTCTAAACCCTACTGCAGTAGTGTGTTTTAGTGTGGTTTGGTGTAGTGCCTCTGAATCGCCTTGGCAACGGTCTCTAAAAATGTGGACGATGTGACAGATCAGACACTAGGAAGCCTGGACCGAAAACAGAGCCAAACTGAAATGATGTTTTTCTTGGATCGTGTTTTTACATGTGATTTCGGATTCACAAATTCCCAGAAAAGCAGAAGGGAATCTGTTTAACCCCAGGGTTGGCCTTGCCAAGCAGGCATTACAATAATGACCATCCAGACTACACCAGCCCAGCCCAGACATCATTAACAGAGACGGTCATCTCTTACCACCTCGGGCAGCAGCTTAGTGGCCAGGTCATGGATGGCCTTTCCCAGAATGCACAGGGAGGACAAGATGAAGACCACACCCAGGATCACACATGCACTGATGAGGAAGGAAAAGAAAAAGAGAGAGAGAGAGAGAGAGAGAGAGAGTTTGGTTATTTCAAACAAAATAAGTCCTTACAAAATGTTAGACCACAGGGAAACATTACACAGTGACATTATTTAGTCCGGGAAACATGCAACAAGGAAGGCCAGACTGAAAACACAGTTTAACAGGATCAGCCTGACTGAGAACCAGGACTAGGCTCTGGGGATCCATTTGGAAGAAGCAGATTGTCTTTAAACACTTTTATCCAATTAGGCAGGGCCTGGGAGGAAACCCCAAATCATCAAGTATGTCATGTGGGCTGGTCACGCATGGGCTTCCTTCCAGCGTTCATCTACAGTGTGTGTGTGTGTGTGTGTGTGTGTGTATGTGTGAGAGTTCATGCTCCACCCCCTTTATCTAAGAGCAGGACAATAAGAATGCTGCTACTCCATTACACAAGATGGTGATGGCTCTGAGTGAACCAAACAGATGGGGGGTTACCTTGTGTTTGTGTGTGTGTGTGTGTGTGCAGTCAGGCTCAGAAGCACACTGTCTCCAGGGTATAGGCCCGAGGGTAACTAGGCAACACAGAGAGGGGGACAGGGTCCCAGCAGGAGGACAAGCAGGACATCACAGACTCAGAGCTGCTTTACACACACACACACACAAACACACATCCACGCACACACAGAAGAAGTGGAGCCCTTGCCTTGATCAATACCAGGCTTCCCTCTCCCACCAGAAACCATTAAAATGCAAGTCTGGGTTAGGAGGAGAGAGAAGTGCAGGCTGCAGAAAGTAAACAAAGCTGCTGGTCTCCATGGAGTAGCTAGGTTACACACACACACACACACACACTGCTGGCTGTCGTTGCTCTACATCCTCACAGCTTCACTGGGTTGTTAGCTGCCATTCTCCATCCAGACATCCAGACCCATGGTAACTGCGCTGATAAGACATTACTGTATGAGAGGAATTTGGATCAACATCGGCTTCCATGGCAACTGTAGGTCTCTCGTGTCATCTCACGACGGTCGCCACTCCAACAGAGCTGTACCCTCCGCTCCTCCTCCACTCCCTTCACCTCTCCTCCTCCACTCCCTTCACCTCTCCTCCTCCACTCCCTTCACCTCTCCTCCTCCACTCCCTTCACCTCTCCTCTCCCTACCATTGGCTATCAAAGTGCATTGTATGTGCAGTTTTGACTCCATATACGAGTTCCACTGTCTTGTTATTGTACTGTGTTGTGTTTTTGTTTTGACACTGTGCGCCCAGTCACCCACACAGCCTGGAGTCTGCTCCTGTCTGCTGTTCCTGTCTGCTGCTCCTGTCTGCTGCTCCTGTCTGCTGCTCCCGTCTGCTGTCAGAAGCCTAATGACCCAGGCGACACGCCAACCATCTCCCTCCAATTAGAGGAAGGAAGCCCAGCGCTAACTCACGCTGCTCGCTGGTCCGTGCGGGAGGAGCCGGCTAATCGGCTAGCCTCCTATGAGGGCCGTTGGCGGAGGGAAGTGCGGGGTGGGGGTGTGTGTGGGGGTGTGGGGCGGAGATGAGACAGGAGGCTAGGTTTTCCACATCCGTCAACAAACTCAGCCTTGCTCAGATGGCTAAATTATGTCATCCATCTCCACGGCGATCCGCATCACAACAGCAGACTGGTGGTCCCCTGAGACAGAGGCTGTCGTATGGCCAGCTGGGGAGGGGGGGGGGGGGCAGCCTTTTGAAACATGACACCTCGCAGGAGCAGGAGGAAGAGTTGGGGGAGGGGAGGAGGCGGAAGCTGGGCAGGTCTGCACCTATTCATCATGTCATCCTTCTTTTCTCACATCCCCCCAATACTGTCACTGTTCCCCCAGAGAGAAGTCCCCACAGCCCCTCTCCTTCCCTCCCCAGAGAGGGGCTGCCCGTGTCTGTGGTCGACCCCCAGAGGGGCTGCAGCCGACAACCACGAAAAGAGCTTCTGTCTGAGCCTCCCTTCAGCACAAAGCCCCAGGTGAAGCTAGGACACCTGACCGGCCTCTGTGACATCCCAACTTGAAGGGACAGTTCACCCTAAAATACTAATTTTTCCTCTTACTTATCCATCAAGATTGCTTTGGTGTGAGTCTGTCTCTAGCACTCGCACAAACACACAGACACACACAAAGGCCCAAACAAACACACACCCATACACACACACACACAAGCCCAGCAGGTAACACTACAGAAGGCTACAGAAGCGCAGAAGAAGAAGAGAACTCACATGTACTCCCTGTGTGCTGAATGGACAGCTGCAGCGTTGCTATAGCGCCACAACACGATGATGGAGGACAGCACGTCCAGCGTGGCGTCAAACTGTAGGGAGGGGGGAGGAGGGAAGAGGGGGGAGGAGAAAGGAGAAGGGGATGAGAAGAGGGCAAGAAAGGGGTTATTAAGAAGAAGCAGTCAGTCAAATGAAGACCTCCTCCTCTGGTTAACCTGGTATTAATGACAAAAGGCCAGCAATCTCCTGGCCTCTATTACAGTCTATAGTCCCTGTGAGGCCAGTGCAGGGCAATGAGATATATGTGCACCAGGAACCAATGAGACCACACACACACCTCACACACCTCAGAGGTTTGATTTATTGAACGGTACTTACGGCGAATCCAAAGGCTGAAGCACTGTGTCTCATGACAGAAACAGCTGAAACCACAAGAAAAGAAGGCACGGGTTTAGCAATGGTAAAGATGTCATTGCTATATTTGGTACAGTCTTTATTCATATCATGTACTTCATGATCTCGGTAGAGTTGCTGATGTTACATTTCCTACAAGTCTTGTAACTCGAACTTGAAATTAGATTGAAACAGCAGATTTTCCCTGGGAAGCACAAGGCTGATTATCACATTGTTGCAGGCTGAGAGGAAATGTAATTTGTAGTCTGATAGATATTTGTTGTTTTCCTCATAACAAATTGCCAGTCAGGAGTGTTGCTTGCTGCCAGGAGATTCAGAGTTTGAGTGTTTACCGTGGACCTTTCAGTATGGTATCCTCTAAATGCAGTGTGTTTGTGTGTGTGTGTGTTTAAGAAAGAGAACTTGGACAGGCTTTGTGAGAAACCAGTCATTCACAGAAAAGGTGGGAGGAACTGAAGCAATCTGTCACTAAATCCATCTCTCTGTGTCTGATCACGTACAGGTCTCAATCTATCACTTTGTCTTTTTACAGTGGTCTCCCTCCAAATATCTGCATTTCTATCGTTCCGTTTGTCCTTTTGCCTCCCTCCCTCCCTCCCTCGACAGAGCTGTCAGAGTCTCCAGTCATACATGTCCCTGATCACATCACACATGACAGATGGCAGGAGTCCTCCCAAGAACTTCCAGAAGATTCCATCTCACTCACTTCTTAGAGATGAGAGACTCTGCACCACAAACCCACCCTTTCACACACAGCCCACGGGTCTGACGACCAACTGCAACATTGCTTTTAAATATATATATATGAGTAAGAATGTTTTATATTGGCATTCATAGTTTCCTCACAACAGCAATTATGTTCAAGCAGACTGGTAAACCAATTCAAATACATGTCAGTGAATATTCGTAACATATCATCACATATCATCACTATGATGAGATTTTTCAGAGTACGCAGGATTGTGTTGTAGGCGAGGCTTGTGGTGTCAGGTGGCTGAGCGGTGAGGGAATCGGGCTAGTAATCCGAAGGTTGCCAGTTCGATTCCCGGTCATGCCAACTGACGTTGTGTCCTTGGGCAAGGCACTTCACCCTACTTGCCTCGGGGGAATGTCCCTGTACTTACTGTAAGTCGCTCTGGATAAGAGCGTCTGGTAAATGTAAATGTAATGCATGTTCTCATTCCAGTCATCAAAATTAGGATTTCGAGAGATCGTCCCCCGTTTCTCCCTGAGTGGATGCCGTCGGCAGCAGTGATGTTATGTTGTGTTCCAGTCACAGTTTCAGAACATGATCTGGATATGAAGGTTAACAGTGTGGTGACCGTGCTGGTGAGACGAGGAGGGCGGTGTGTCGAGGATCAGGCTGGTGTGTTTACTGCCGACTCTGCCAGGTTCTGGTCTCTGTGACGGCATGTCTGGCCCAAACAGCCCCTGAGAGAAGACCGGTCAGGGGTCCACTAGGACTGAGCTGTGGACTGTCCACTCTGGTCCAGTACAGCTGTCCTGTCCACCCACCAGTGTTGCTCTAATACGACACCATGGTAACACCCCCATAGTGAAAATATCAGGCTATCAGACCCCCCCACACACACAGACACACAAACACACTATCTCAACCTTAGAAAGTCGGTGTCAACATTCTGAGGCTAAAATGAAATGTGTGAATATGTGTGGTCTTTTAGTAGTGAGTCTGGCTGTTTTTTTGCAGGATTTTTCTCCCATAACAGCCAGTAAAATTCCCCCTTCCCTATCTAACATCTCCATCCCCCCTCGCTCCTCCCCCACCTCCCTCTACTTACCACCTCCATCCCCCCTCCCTACTGTATAACTTTCCTCCCTGCCCCTCTCTCCATCTCCCTCCCC
Organism: Osmerus eperlanus; assembly: GCF_963692335.1. Lineage (NCBI taxonomy): Eukaryota > Metazoa > Chordata > Actinopteri > Osmeriformes > Osmeridae > Osmerus > Osmerus eperlanus. The sequence continues at coordinate 4,210,218 of NC_085038.1, forward strand.
CGATCATCTCCAGCCCACCACAATCTCACCGCCCACCATGCTCCTGTCCCATTCTACCCTCCTCTCAGCTCATCTCCATCCACCCCTTTCCTCAACCCAACTCCTTCCCCAGCCCCTACGCCCCATACCCCCCCCCCATCTCCCTCCCAGCCCACCCTGTCTACTCATCCAAGTGAGTGAACCAGACATGGCAGAGAGAAAACAACACTCTGCCAACCAGAACCCCTTTCACCCATTGCCTTGCACCTCCCTCTCAGCCTCCCTCCCTCTCAGCCTCCCTCCCTCTCAGCCTCCCTCCCTCTCAGCCTCCCTCCCTCTCAGCCTCCCTCCCTCTGTGTATGCTTTGTGCAAGGCAACAACAGAGGGAAAAGATCCCTGTTCGCTTTATCTTCCGCTATATCTCTCTCCACTCTTTTCTTTCTTTCTTTCTCTCTCTCATTTTTCCCTTTCTCTCCCAATTCACCTCTTCTTTCTCTGTTTCTTATTTTTAGACTGCAGACTCTTCTGGGGTTTCTACTTCAGCTCTTAGTAGCACATGGCTCTGAATGCATTAATATGTGATGCATCTCTCTCTGTCTCTCTCTCTCTCTCTCTGTCTCTCTTTCTCTCTCTCTCTCTATTTCTCTGTCTCTCTCCTTATCTCTCCCTCCCCCCTTCATTTTTACTTGTGAGATTTGTGCAGTCTTGAAGATGCACATGTCTGTAGGTGTCTCAATTATACAACGAAGACCTAATGAACCTTGCTCTCTCACCTCCTCTCCATCTCTCTCTCTCCCTCTCTTTACTCATCTCTCTCCCTCTGCCCATTCCTTCACCCCTCTTTTTTATCGTTCCACATCGATCTATCTCAGTGACAGGAGCGAGTGATCCTTGCTCTTCTACCCATATCTCTCCATCCACCTCGCTGTTTCATCTCTCCATCCACCTCTCTCCTCTCTCTATGACGGGACTGTGTGATCTGTATTCAGGAGCCACCTCTGGGCTGTGTGCTGACAGCCCGCCCCCCCCCACCACCCCGCCGCCCCCCCACCACCCTCCTCTCTCCGGCTGCCGTTTTCTGAACACTGCCTGCAGACTCCACAGTCCAGCACCGACACTTCCAAGAAAATGATACATTGTTCACTTTGGAACCCTCAAATCAGCATAATGTACATTCAGTTTGGCACAGAACAAAGCCCGATATGCTGCCCCTCTCCACCTCTGTTCCATGGCTACAGTGAGCAGTTATCAAGAAAATATTCTGACTGCAGTTCTATAAAAGCCTGTACAATAGTACATCCTCAAATAACAATGTCTAAAGAATAATATTTACACTTTTCTCACCAGTTACATTTTCCAGATCTTCTAAATGACACTTGGTTTGGGCTTTACCTCCATGAGATACTTTGAGATGTGAGGTTGCTACTACTGTGTGTCGTCAGCCCCAGAAGAGAGACAGCAACAGTGGAACTCAACACAGATCAGAACACTGTCTCAATGAAGAGTTTATCATCACCATCATCATCATAATCATCCTCCTCCTCGTACGACATCATCATCATCCTTATTATCATCATCCAGTGGATAAGACAACATCAGGATTGACAACCCAAACAGACAGTCATGCCTTGTGACAGCTCCCAACTGAGTCAACAGCAACCTAGGAAGGATAACGGAATGCAAACACACACCCAGACGCAAACAGTGTCGTTCTATACCTGCAGTATAAACAGAAATATAAGACGCTAATTGCTTTTGCTTGAAACGCTGTCGCTCCCCTTCCTAGCCTCCCTTCCTAGCCTCCCTTCCTAGCCTCCCTTCCTAGCCTCCCTTCCTAGCCTCCCTTCCTAGCCTCCCTTCCTAGCCTCCCTTCCTAGCCTCCCTTCCTAGCCTCCCTTCCTAGCCTCCCTTCCTAGCCATCCCGCTCATTAGGGAGAGATGGTCGCGGATTCACTGGCCTGAAATGGATTGCAAATGAGTCTGCTGGAGAGTAAGCAATATGGCACCCGCCACTTGCTAATTGGCTCCTGAGGAAGATGTAGACCGTCAGGGGGATTTAGTTCTGGCACAGATTTTTACATACACACCCTCTTTCTCTCCCGCCCCCTAAAAGCCTGTCACCGCTGACGAGTAGCATTAGAAGCCCTGCTGTGTTCCTCCTGGTGAAACCATTTTGTGGCGATTCTCTGGAACCATGCAAACACTCCAGAACGGATTGACAAATTAAGAAGTGGGTGGCTTCTATGCTCTCATCTGACTAGCAGGAGACAAATACATAACCGACTTTCCCTAACCCTGACCTTGTTGCGTAGTGTTTGAACTGAGTTCTAGTCGATGGCTCGTTTGATGTTCATCCAGTAGATACAGCTGTACCAGCAGACTGATTGGAAGTCCCTCAATCTACAGAGCATACCAAGAGGGCAATCATTCATTGATTAAGAAACCCAAGTCTCAACAAACAAGCTAACCCTGAAACACATAGAGAAGCGTAGAATGCACAGCATTAATACTAGGAATGCACATCGCTGTTTGCTCATGGATTTGGTCACATCAACATGGGAGTTTCCACACAGTCCTGTCACATCAGCTTCCACACGCACGATCTGTAGCGAGGCGGAGCATCTGGGACCCTTCAGCTGGCTCCCACCCAGACGCAACCTGTTCTCAGACGCAGTGTTTGTTTAATGCTAATGTTTTACCATTTACACACCGCAGGCGTGTGAAGGAAAACACAGGTGTTACACACTACCTTTGTACTAGAATTGTGAGCACTTGTCCAACTCTGAAATTCCACTCTCTTCGGTACTCTATCGGTCTCATCTGATCAGAGACAATAGAGAGGTCTGATGCCCGTTCCTCTGTCACATGTCAACAGAAAATCATAACATGTAAAAATGTAATGTACTTAATGGATATAACTGAGTAACCTTGAGAGTGAATACTTTTGCTTTCGGTGTGTTTAAAGTGAAATGGCAGTTTGTATATATGCGTGTTGAGCACCATTCCCCTCCACAGTACACTGTTAATCCACCCTGGGATCTACAGCATGATGTGGAAGGGACACAGTGCACTGGGCATGTTCTGCACCCCTGCAAAAGGTACAGCATGTCCTGGGCATTGTTTGCTAAGCACAGTTTCGTCGAGAGAGAGAGAGAGAGAGAGAGAGAGAGAGAGAGAGAGAGAGAGAGAGAGAGAGAGAGAGAGAGAGAGAGAGAGAGAGAGAGAGAGGAGAGAGAGAGAGAGAGAGAGAGAGAGAGAGAGAGAGAGAGAGAGAGAGAGAGAGAGAGAGAGAGAGAGAGAGAGAGAGAGAGAGAGAGAGAGAGAGAGAGAGAGAGAGAGAGAGAGAGAGAGAGAGAGAGAGAGAGAGAGAGAGAGGATCAAGAAGTAAACAAAAAGAAAGGACAGAAAGGTGGCATTAGGGTGCTTGGTGAGAGAGAGAAATAATAACAGTGTAAAAGAGAAAAGAGTTGGGTGAGCTCTAGAACAACAGAGCAGAGAGGGAAGAGGAAGCAGATACCAGCCGAGCAGCACCACTCTGACCCTCATCAGAACAGGAACTGGATTCTCAATGTTTGGAATAATTTAAGACAGGAAGCTCCATGGTGGAAAATACAATCAGACCCTCCAGTTCCCTCCACCCCCTCCTCCAATCCCAGCTCCCTGTGTCCCCCTGCCCCTACCGCAAGCAGTAAAGACATTAGTGAGGGAAACGGACCTGACAGACCACTGGTAAATTTAATTTGTGTTTCTCATTCGGTGCAGCCCCTGTGTGGAAGGGGCTTATTGAACATGGACAAAAGGTTCCCAAACCCTTTGTCGTGCTGCATGAGAGAACCTGATTGGCCTGAAATTAGACAATTATTGGTGTTGGGGAATGAGACTGAGCCTCCTGTATTACTGTAGGCAATGGTAATGCAGACTGATGTTTTATTTGGCCCAGGTTGTGTGTGTGTGTGTGTTTGTGTGAGGGGGAGGAAGGGTCCAAAGAGAGTAAATAATGAAGAATAAGCCCTGCAGGTAACTCATGAATCAAATCTGTAAGCATTGCTTCATATCCTGTGTTGCCTAAAATCTCCAAGCACGCTTGTTGTTGACATCCATATTAAAGGTCTTCCATTCCCATGTAGTTAGGCTTCCCACTGTTATCTGCCTTGTTCTGAGGGTGACTCATGTCTGCACATCTACAACAGGTAACTGGGAACATCTCAATGAAACTGCTAGTATTACATTTACATTTAGTCATTTAGCTCTTAACCAGAGCGACTTACAGTAAGTACAGGGACATTCCCCCGAGGCAAGTAGGGTGAATTGCCTTGCCCTAGGACACAACATCATATTGCACGGCCGGGGAATCGAACCGGCAACCTTCTGATTACTAGCCCGATTCCCTAACCGCTCAGCCACCTGACTCCTGACAACATAGCATCCTGTGACAAGAACTGCCATGTACACGACAGACGCCTCAGATCCTTCTATCTGTCGGCCTCATCTCCACCTCGCAGGCAGGCGGAACACCACAGGGAACTATGCTCCATGAGAATGGAAGCTCTCTGATGTCGATGCTCAACAAGGACCTACAGTGATTCCTTCCCCGTGTTCTGCAGCCCTTGCCTGGTTCCTCATGCTGACTCTGCACTCACACATAGAGGGGTGTGGATGGCCCTGGTTCGGTAGTTGCACAGCCAGATGTGTTTTATGGAGATTGTTAAAGTAGTTCTACGATACCATCATCAATGAGAATAACGGACATGTAAGACTACTTGTAGTATATACAAAAATCCCATTTCTATTTTTAATATTATGCACAAAGCCATGTTGGTAACTTTTCTGGTGAAGAAACCACCCTTCTGACACTGAAGTACAGGATTCAGAGCTGTATTTCAGAACTGTCTCTCCTTCTCCAAGCATAGCCTCAGAAACAGAGTGAGTCATACCATCCTCCTGGGATCAACCAGAAACATGCCTGCAGGAGATTTCTGCTAGATAGAAAAAGTGAACTAGTCTGGGATACTTTCAGTGAAGCTTTGCTCATCATTAGAGCTTTTTCTTGTTCTATCAAATTTGGTACATGTCTGCATTATAACAGTTAGATAGCAGAGCTTTCCAATAATCCTATGAGGGAGTGTTTTAAATAACGTAGTGTTTTAGGACCCTGACAGTGAGTGTTTTGTATGTTGCTTTCTTACAGAGATTCAGAGACTCATGAACTAATACCTGTAGAACAGCATGTCTGCTTGTGTGCATGTGTGTTCTTGCATGTGTGTGTTGGTGTGACTGTCTCATGTTAACTCCACATCCTCACGCTGTGTGAGCGTCGAGGCTGAGACCCAGAGGGGAGGTGGACGAGAAGGGACTCACTGAAAGCAGCGATGGCCAGGATGATGGTGACCACGATGGACACCCAGGACACGTAGAGGGCCTTCTTCCTGTAACTCTGGGCCTCATGAGGCTTCAGTCTCATGCTGCTCTCCAGCAGACCTGTCCAAACAAACACGTGACGTGTCAAACCACAGTAAGACAGGAAGCAGCCATCACTTCCTTCCTGCTTTGTTACTTGAACATGCATTCAAATCTACAGGGGATTACTGATATTTCTTTTTGTCAATGGCAAGGGACATTTTGTTGGGGCACGTTTTACTCCATGGTGGTCCAGCTGTGCATGCTAGAATGCAGGATGTTAGCGTGAAAGGCCTCATATTCCAGAGGCTTTAGAAAATTACTAATTTCAGATTAGAACAAAAGGTTCCAAAACATTTTGATTTACTAATTGATTAAAAACTGCATTAATTAATTGAATAACACCTGCTTCGAGGTGATACGCTTTGACATGCAATCATGTTCTTGCATGTTCTACGAATAAACATGCAAAATGTTTACTGTCACTCTGTTCTTTTCACACACATTTTGAACGGAGGAAAGGGGCTTTATTGTGGTGGGGGCATGATCCGAGAGTTTGGGATGCACCAAGCTGATCATCTGACTCCAAACCAGAGAAATTTCAACCAGTTTAACTGACTGGCTCGTGGTCAGGATTTGTGCAGGAACCGAGCCAGCAATTTCTTTTAATTCGTTGGATTGGTGAGAATGAGATACGGCGGCCAACTGTGCAGGGTCAAATTGCCCAAAACTAGGACAGTAGACAGCAAACTAAGGTAAACAGAGCCAATATAAATCCCTCCCCACTATGAATCTCACGATAATATATACAATGTATAGTACTATATAAACGGAGGGTTAGAATAAGGTGACTGAGAAGGATAACCAAATATCTAGTCTGTAGACGTGTAAAAAAAAAAAACGACATAATTGCTTGTGTATAAATAAAACAGGTACAGTAGGCTGAATAAAGATTCTGTGATACTAAATAATTCTACACAACGTCCAGTATTTACCCACCCAGCAGTGCAAGGAGTTACTTAGGCACTGTCTGAGTGTGCTGAAGTTCACCAAAATGATTTTTACCGTACCTTCTCCGTCCACGTTTTCACTGATCTTCATCTCCTGGTCCATTTTGAATTGTTCTCCCTGACTCTCTCCTCGGGGCGGCTCCTGGTCTATTTGTTCACACTGTCCGTTGACAGCTGAAGGATCCACAATAGTTGGATTCGGGATGGGGTCTGGGGCTGGAGGGTCGGTCATTTTTCCCTTTTAGTCACGGTTCAGTACAGGCTCTCTAAAAATGTCACACCGAAGCGTGAGTTGCGAAACTCCAGCGCGCGGGTAGCTGATGAACGGTTTGGTCGCGCCCGCAAGTGTGTCTGGAGACCTCCGGCTCAATGTTACGCGCATCAATTGCGAACCTCCATGCCAGACACTAACTCGCGAAGTCGAGCGTGATTGTACCAAGCAGGCTCTAATTACAGATCAAGTACAGTTAACGAAAACATCTGTTCAGGTTTGTGTGGAAGCCTCGGGAGCTGGGTAACTGATCCCGTGTTGCTTCTTATCAGAGTGGCGGGTTGTTTGGCAACAGCGCTGGTCGCTCCACTGCAGTCCTTCTGCGCACGGCCGTCCCAGGTGGTTATGGCCAGGGAAAGCAGCCGAGCCTGGCCATTCTAAATGGGGATGTGAAACGTGTTGGAAAAATCTGGGAGAAACATTGATATATCTACTGATATAGATACTGAACCGTTATCGGCAGTTCAAGTGATATTATTTACAAAAATAATAAACACTCTTCAACCAGATTAACCATTATGTTAATTTATGCTAATAATTTCTTAAAAATAGCATAGGCCTACTCTAGATGAGGACATGGATAGGTTACAAGGCACACAAACAACAACAAATTTTCAGGGACACTTGGAATATTTCTGTAGAAAAATATTCGTTACCCAGACCTATCAGTGGTTCGAAAAACATGTTCATGGTCCTACACATTTGAACTTTTAACCAAATTGTTAATTTAAATGCTTAAATGGTTGTAATAGGCTATAATTTAGAAGTAAACTGAATCGCCGGACTACGTTTATGAAAATGAAATAGGCCGACATCAAAATTGATTTTTGTGACTTGGTATGCTATTTTGTTTGTTGTTTTAGAGTAGCCTACACTTGATCCTTTGGAAAGAATGCAACAAGTTCGAGATAAACGGACAGAGTTTAGGTGTTTTAAGTAAAAACTCCGATTGTTTACATGTGCTATTGCATGTATTTGGCAGGACGCCTTCACCCACGTTGTTTATGCTGCCACTTAGAGGCGTCTGGTAGGTACTAGCCCAGTTGTGTTGTGTTAATGTCAAAAATATTATTATTAAGGCTCACATTCTACTGTATAGGAGAAACGTTTACCAGGCTACATGGAATCATCGCTGCCAGCTGATGTCGTAGAAATATGCAATAAACGGTGCACAAATTTAATTCAATAAATGGAATTTATGATGATTTTTTTTTTTAGGAGAAGTAACATGTTTGCGTTGAATTTATGTTCATGTGATGGGCAACTTCCGAAGAAGTCAAGTATTGGAGACATAGATAGAAAAGCATTTAGCACATGCCGAATACTTAGAAATACTTACATCAGTTGATGTAATTTAGATAAACACTATAGAATGTAAACAATTTTGTAGCAGAGGCCTGATTAAATCATGTTAATTATTTACTTAATTGTTTTTGTAGCAAAGTAAAAGCCATGTATACAATTACAAATAATCATTATAAGATTTAAAAATGAAATTCCACTGATCCACACTGGAATGTAGGCTACTTCCTTAAACCGAAACCTTGGTTAAAAAAAAATCCATAATTGATCTGACCTGAAAATATGAAGAACCCCCCCCCCCCCCACTGTCTGTCTATCTATTTGAGCTTCCTCAGAGAGCTGTCTCTGTGGGCTGTGTGCAGACCCTTGAGGGCACGCCAGGACTGGCACAGGAGCAGGCCCGGCACCACCACCCACACCCCATTGAAGAACACCAGGTACACCCAGAGGTACAACCAGTTCCCGGTGTTGAGGTTGGGGCTGCCTAGCAACCAGTCAGGGCAGAAGGTCATCCAGCCTCCGTACAGCTCACACACACAGAGCGTGATCTGGAGGAAGTGTCTGGAGGGAAAAGAAAAAACAGGAAAACTAGTATTAATCTTTTTATTTCCTTCCACATTAAAATCAAAATAGTGTCCGCATGTTTTGATTTTTTGATTAATGACAGAACTAAACTGGTTGCTATGTTAGTAAGTCAAAATATATTGGTGCCCTACCTCTTCGGTCTTCTCCCCTGACTACACTACAACAGCATGAAATAGCGAAACATGTTGGTCCTTATTCTAGACAAGGGATGGATATAACCCTGGACGGAAGCTTCCTCACCTGTAGTGTTTGTCTTTGACGATGGCGTAGACCAGTACCAGGGCCAGGAAGCTATCCAGGACTACAGTTAGCAGCTCCAGAGAGACGATGGTGGGGTCTGAGTGGAGCCAGCGCTCATCTGCTTTCCCATACTCCTTCCCTGTGCCCACAGCAACAAGAGCATGTCAAGGCTGCATCTCAATTCTTCAAAATGGCTTCCTCTGATAAACTGAAGATAGCTGAAGCAACCTGAAGAAATGCCCTTGGAGATTAAACAGACACATGTTCATCTCATTTGAGGCCTGGATTTTCTTTTTTAAGCCAACATGTTTACCAGAGTGAGGAGAGGACAGTGTAAACACAGAAGAGACATGCAGGCTTCAGTTCTACAACATGTTTTCATTTGAGGGGACACTTTTGGGGTTGCTGGATCATAAAACCTTAGATGTTAAACCCAGCATCCCGTTTGTCTGCAGCAGATAGGACGAGGGCTGGTGGTCAGATGTTCACAGTGTTAGTCTGTCAGTTTCTTAGACATGGGGTAGCTGAGCACCACATCCTGTTTAGCCAGCTCCAACAACACAGGATCGTGGAAGAACTTGCTGATACTCTGATCCTTAACCCTTGTGCTGCCTTCGGGTCACATGACCCAAAGGTTCATAACGAACCATCGTTGTGTTTACCCAATACAAAAACAAATAAAAATAATTTTCTTTTAACCTTCGCAATGTGGGGGGTCTGACGCATGCTTACAAAAATACAAAATTGCTTTACTTTGTTTTTGTATGCGGTAAAGTTGTCGCAATACGACGGTGGGTCACAACGACTGATGGGTCAGAATGACCCGAAGATAACACAAGGGTTAAGACCCAGATGTACTTAACTTAAAACCCCCACCTACAAGATTTGTACAGCAGTCAGGACTCCGCTAGATGTCGCCAAACGACAAGATTTGCATATAAATAGAAGATTTTTCGAGTTTGTTTCGAGAAAAACTAAGGGACCAATGAATTAGTTGTACTCACAAAGCTCAGCAAAGATGTTATCTGATTGCGCAACTGTTCCAACAAAGGACATGTAAACGAAGGGACCCTCCTGGAATTAAACATGGATCGAGTCAACAGGTAGGAATTTAACTGCACTTCAGCCAACAACGAATTCAACCCACATTGCACATGCATTCACTTACCAATGTAATGTGGACGATAGCGTCGTAAAAAAGCCATACAAGTACCCATCTATCGGTGCTGGAACATTTTTTCCCCCAAATCTGTGCTATTACGTAACCAACTGCAAACTGGGCACCGCACGCAAGCAGCGAATAAACAGTCACTGCAGTAAAGAGTGACGGGACTTCTTCTACCGGTGATTCCATCTTCTACCGTCGAATACGAAGTTGGCAGGCATAAAATAGATGCATGCAGTTGAAACTTGAACTTTGAACTTTCGTTAACATACCGCTTCGCTATTTGCTTGGTCTTGGCCTGAACTCCGCCCCCACGAGCCGGCGCTTTCCTACCATTGGTTTCCGAATAGATCTCTCCACTTCTTGGCTGTCCTCCTACAAGGAGCGACAGGGAACGAACGCTGAGGGAGCTACGCCCGTAGGGACAAGTCACCGGAGACTACAGGTTCGGGAGAAGCCAGGACCTTGGACAGCGATCGGTCACACAAGCTGCCAGTTCACGGTAAGAGACGACATTATCATTAAAATCCAATTGAAAACAAAATGCGCAGCAGTCAAAAAACTTCAACTCAATATTTTCTTTAATATGCACAAGAGTTGAAAGAAACATTTGTGAGCCACCTTAAAGAGAAATGGATTCTAAAATTGATAAAAAAAAGTAAGACAATCAGAGGCCAAAATGCTATCTGTTGCTTTTTCTTTCTTTAGTATACGTTTCGTCAGCAAGTAAAAATCTTGCGAAAGAGCATAAGCTTGTATCAGTTTCTGATACAAGACTAAAATTCCATTCTTTAAAGTGGCTCTTCCTGGACACGTATATCCAAGACTGTACACAGGTCCATACGTTATATCATCTATTGAATGGCAAGTCCAAAAAGGCATGGGCTGCTCCAATCAAACCCCTAGTTCTTCTCAGTAGTTAGCAGCCACAAAATAAAATAATAAACATAATATTAAACTACATTAGTTCAAATGTAATGTTTCATTCCAAGTCCCTTCACAAATAAATGCTTGAGGGTGGAAACCAACCCAGACCAAACTAAAACCAATCCAATCCAAGAGCAAGAAAGCCCAATATCAATCCTGACATCATCACCATCATAGATCACCGTGTTTAAAACAAAACTATCCGTTCATATTAACAGTAAATACAACATCTCTCCTGAACCAGTCAACAACTTTTTTTTCTATTTTTGTTTTTACAGACCCAGTCAGAATTGTAGGAATACATTTTTTTTTTCATTGTATATTTCCATTTGTAGAATATAGTACAGGAGAAAACATGAGACGACTGTAAGGTCAAATGAAGCACTGCATCCACAGTTAGACTTCTCGAAGGACATTGCTTATTCCACGCACGGCAAGCAGATAGGACAACCTGGATGTGTGCATGAAACTAAACAGACACTGCAGGAGTGGGACAACCACAAATGAAAGCAAGTCTTCCAACATTGTCTCTCTCTTTCTCTACGCCTGTACATCTCCCAAATACTCCAGTTTCTTGAGTCTTTCAATGTCAAATTATGGATGTTACTCTCAAAAAAAAGGAGAGATTTGTGTCATTTTTCGTTGTTGTGAAGCCCAGTTGAAGCCTGGTCACGTAAGGCTTCTTTGATGGGGTTCAATACAGTTTAGAGAATAGCATTATTTTCAGCGAGGGTGCACTTAGAACGATGGGAGGGTAAAGAGGAGTAGCACAAGATAACCTCAAAAGAAACCAGGTCCACTCCCATTCATCCTCTCCAGCCCTCAGGATCATCTTGGTTTTGTTTCTCCTCAGGTTCCATCGGCAACGAATGGAACAATGCTACAGAAGTAAAATTCCTTATTTTTCTTTCAAGAAGAAAAAAAAAAAGTTGCATTGATTTCACCGTTTCCACTGATTACTTTCATTGATTTCATAATTATTTTATATCCCAAAAACTGTAGAAGGTAAATAATAGCAGTGGTGGCCGGTTGCATTCTTTAAGTCCACTTGGGCCGACATTTTTCCATACCATAGCCTTCCTCTCTAGATGAGCCCCGGGGGAGGTAAGTTCTACAGGTGTTACATTTCAGTTCTATTTTAGAACCCCCTAAGGCTCACCAATCCAGGACTTTCTCAGAAGCCCTTAGTGACATCATCAATTAGAATCGGTTAAGAGAATGTTCAGACCAACAAAAAAAAAACAGTAAGGTGAGCTTCCGAGGTCGCCGAGTGTTCCGGAGAGCTCCTGTCCTCGCTGTGAACACACCACCACAGGAGGATGGCCTAAATGATGCTCACTACTGCTCGTCAAAAAGAGGGCGCCACTGCTGAACCGATGGGATGATTAGTTCGTAGGTCCGTGCACTTTCATGACTTCAGATCTCTGTGTGTGTTAGGGTTAGTCTCTGTGTGTGTGTTCGTATGTGTGTAGGAGAAAGGAAGAAAGCAACTTTTTTTGGCAAACGCAGAATGATGGGCGTTGAAGCTTGCCTCTTTCTGGAACATTTAGAAGCAGAGGGAGATGTGAGGGACAGTCGACTGGTCCCGCCATCCCTAGTTCAGTGCTAGCCTGGTGGTATTGTTCTGGGAGGGGGGCGGAGGGTGAAGACAGGGAGGGGGCGGAGCAGCTGGGAGATCTGCTGGATAGTCGGCCCTTCAGAACTTGAACTCCTTTGTCTGTAGGTTGGTGGCGGGGTCAAAGTTGAAGGTTCCACCCTGAGTTGCTTCTGGGATCAGACTGGGATCCTCGTCGATCTACCGGGGAGGGAGGGGGGGGGGAGACAAAGAAAGAAAGAACAGAGCAAGAGAGGAATAAACAAACAGATATTTTGATCAGGGTTCTGCAGTTGCTATATCATAACCACAAATGTAGGGGATTCATCCTAAATGAGTTCCTCTGGGTTCCACCCTAGGCTCCTCCCCCATCAGGAGCGTGAGCAGGCGTGAGACTGTCCAACAGCCGGACGTTTACTCACGTCATCTCCTGAGAAGTACTGGTCGATGATCTCAAAGGCCAGCTTGTAGATGTCCTCGTTCTCGTGCTGCTGGAGGTTCTCAATCTTCTCCAGGCCTGAGAGGAGGAGGAGGAAGAGGAGAAGGATGAGGAAGAGAAGAGCACAGGACACGGAGGTCACAATAAGGTTGTAGCACATCCAGAGGGTGATGCACCATGCCTGTGGCAGACCACTCACGTGGCTTCTGACCTCAGCAGAACTGGTCCCACATTATGGACACGGGAGGCTAACACTAATCCAGAACTAATCCAAGTGCCTGACACTAATCCCTGATAAAGGGCCACAACTATTTACAATTTACTACATACTTTTAACAGGTCAATAAGGAAGTCTTGGTTCCTTTGAGGCGTGTGAACCCTGGGGTCCCAGGTTCCTACCTCCACACTCCTCGATGATCTCGGTGATGGTGCTGGCCTCCTCGCCCACCATGATGAGGACGTTCTTCAGCCCGTCCAGAACCACCTGCACCACCTGGGAGTCCTTCACGGCCAGCAGGCTGCAGAACGGAGGGATCACATTCTGCTCCACCAGGTACTCCACCTGGAACAATGCAGCCACCACACACAGCCAATATTAGATCTTCGACATCACCTTTACCACCACATACATAGCCAGTGTGGTTTGATTGTAGTACTGAAATGCCCATTGAGGGCTGAGTTTGCCAGGTTAAAGGATCTCCACAGACTCCAGGTGTTGGTTCACCACTCACCTGGTCCTTCCTCCCACTGATGGTCAGGTTACTGATGGCCCAGGCAGCCTCCTTCTGGGTGCCAAAGTCTCCCTGTGGAGAGGGACGGGTGAGAGGCAGCCAGGTGAGAAAGAGTGAGAGACGTGAGACAGAGAGATATCGCTGAGAGACAGAGAGACAGAGGCAGGTGACAGAGAGACAGGCGAGACAGGTGAGCTGCAGGTGTACCTTAGCCAGTTGCTGGATGATCATGGGCAGCAGTCCAGCGTCGATGACGGCCTGCACCTGCTGCTGGTTGCCTGCGGTGATGTTGGACAGGAACCACACCGCCTCCTAGTGGTGGTGGGGAGGGGACACACACACACAGGAGGCCATTCAGCTGAGAACCACACATGCACACCACAGACTATATCAGTAGAACTGAAAACACACAGGGAGGGAGATCATCCTCGCCAAGTCAACCTACACTTTGATCGAGTGATTCTTATGAATGTGTGATTGTGTGTTTGAGTATGGCCTTTTGACTGTTCGGGAGTGTGTGAGCCAGTATGTGTGTGTGTGTGTGTGTTACCTTGTTGATCTTCTCCTTGGGGTGTGTGAGCAGGTTGGGGAAGTGGGAGAGGACGTCACAGTTGAGCACCACCTGGGTCTGCTCGTCCGTCCCCGTCACTATGTTCCCCACCGCCCTCAGAGCTGCCGTCTGCAGGAAGTGACATCACAGGAAGTCAGAGGGACGGCACGGGAAGCAGACCCAAATCTGTCGCAAAAGCTCAGTCATCTCCTAGGAGACGTGGGCTGCGTGAGAGCGTGTGCTGCTAGCCATGCCTCACCTGAACTTTGACCTCCTGGTGGCTGAGCAGGGGCACCAGGTAGGGAACCACGCCAGAGTCGATCACCATCTGGATCTGCTCGTTGCCTCCGTCTGTGAGGTAGGACAACGCCCACACTGTGTCCACCAGGATCTGACCCAACACCACGCAGGAAACCCAGCGTTAGCATTAGCAGGAGAGCCTACTCATAATGGACTGGGACGTTCATGTTTTAGCATCCCTGTGTCAAATATGTGACTAGGGCACAGCAGCATACCATGTGAGGAGGGATAATTAGCCGGTCTGTGTGTGTGTGTGTGTGTGTGTGTGCGTGTGTGTGTGTGTATACTTACATTTATGTCAGTGTGGTATATTAATACACAGAGTGCAGGTAGAATCTGGAGAGGAGGAGGAAAGGAGTTAGTTCGTCTGATGAGGACAGTCAAGTCACACACCTACAGCATCCTCCAAAACACATACACATCCAGTCCCTTACCACACACACACACACACACACACACACACACACCCTAAAATATCACATACAACCTTAAGAACACACACTCTCATCCCATCAACAAACACACACACACAAACATCCACAATAAACCTTTAGTTTTGCCACAGTATGCACAGGCACCTGCCCCATTAAATCCTAACCTGTACCCTGCCCCTCCCCACCCATAATGCTGCCTGCCCACCTGCTGCCACACACGCTCTCCTTCCTACCTCCTGGACTGTCTCCATGGGGGGCGGGGGGTCCTTGTTGCGGCAGAGGTTGACGATGACCCAGGTGACGTTGCGGAGGAAGGTGATGGGGATGGAGGGGTTGATGAAGGACAGCAGGGGCTTGACCACGCCCAGCGAGATCACGTAGTCTCTGCACTGGGGCCCGTCACCTGGGGGAGGGGCGCACAGCGCCGTCAACACGCGCCCACGGGATTCTGCTTCCAGTGTGTTTGTGTGTGTGTGTGTGTGTGTGTGTGTGTGTGTGTGTGTGAGAGAGACATGGCTCCATGCCACACTGGATGATTCAGTGTACGTGTGTGTGTGTCTAATACTACTTACCGATGATGTTGCCTAGTGCCCACACGGCCTGTTCACACACGTTTTGGTGTGGGGATTGCAGCAGCATGAGGAACAGGGGCACGGCGTCTGAACACAGTACAGAGAGGTCAGACACAGGGACATGGCACGGCGTCTGAACACAGTACAGAGAGGTCAGACACAGGGACATGGCACGGCGTCTGAACACAGTACAGAGAGGTCAGACACAGGGACATGGCACGGCGTCTGAACACAGTACAGAGAGGTCAGACACAGGGACATGGCACGGCGTCTGAACACAGTACAGAGAGGTCAGACACAGGGGCACGGCACGGCGTCTGAACACAGTACAGAGAGGTCAGACACAGGGCACGGCACCGCGTCTGAACACAGTACAGAGAGGTCAGACACAGGGCACGGCACCGCGTCTGAACACAAGCACAAAGAGGTCAGACACAGGGACACACGGACAGTGTTTCCCACACATTGATTTATGTGGCGGCCCGCCACAATACAAAATTGACTACAACAAATGTCAAACCATCTCACTTCTCCGAGAATGGTTCAACTGCAGACCTCTCTCCTCAGGCCCCTCTCATCCAGGTGTAGCTGCAGGCAGTCATACATGGATACATGCAGATCAGTCATACAATCACTGCCTGGGGTCTAAGGAGAAAGGTCCGGTCTGAGGACAGCACTTGAATCCTTCTTGGAGTAGTGAGATTTGGCTTTTATTTGGCTCAATTTATTTTGTGTCGACATATTTTAATCTGAATTTCGCCATTCGAATTTCAGCATGAATTCTGTTCTATTTGAATTTCTTTTTATATATATTTTTTTATATAGTTTTTGGGATCTGAATTTTACTGTTAGAATGTTGCAATCAGATTGAAATAAATTCATATTTCTATTTCAAAGAGGTGAATTCAAAACCAACAAATTAGGTGGTGTTTAAGTATTCAGTGCCTTTTTAAAATGTCACTGATTTGTTTCCATAATAGCCCCCTCTCTCTGTGCACGCTCTGAATCTGCGCGGGATGAACGGTGTTCGTGTTCGGAAGGGGGAACAGGGGAACTGAATTCTTCGGAACAACGGCTTTTTCCGAGAATCGGCAGGAGAATCAATGCAGAGTTTAAGAACGGTGAGTATCATAATTCTCTGCAAAAATGTGTCCAAAACAGATACATTCAATTTAAATATAATAAGAGTCCAACGTAACTTTTATATTACGTAAAGCTCCAAAAACGATTTAGCCCTCTAATGCAAAGACATTTCTTGTTTTTGAAATTGAATTGCTTGTTGAAGTCCCCTCTAAATCCCATCTACACTCACATCTAACCGATACTAGGACATAGGTTTGGTCTGAGCCCCAAATTTGTACAACATCTGGCTCTGCCCCTGCCTACCGCCACAAATATAATCACATTCTGTGGGAAACACTGGACAGTCATGTAGACAGACAGGCAGATAGACAGGAGCAAGGAGACAGACAGGTAGACAGGCAGATACAGGAGCAAGGAGACAGACAGGTAGACAGGCAGATAGACAGGAGCAAGGAGACAGACAGGTAGACAGGGTTCCAGAATCAGCCAGGCATCCAGGGAGAGACATCCAGACATCCAGAGACGGACAGAAAAACAGACTAGTGTACTCACTGGACTTGACCACAGCCTGGGTCTGAGCTGACGTCCCTGACGCTATGTTGGTCAACGCCCATGCCGCCTCAAACTGGAGAGAGGGACTGGAGAGAAGGAAGGAGAGAGAGCGAAGTGGGTAGGGAAAGAGAGAGGGAGAGAAAGAGAGGGAGAGACAGAGATAGTCAGATAGGTAGAAAGATAGAAAGCTGGTCATGAACTAACTAGATTTGTTAACAAAACCAACTAGTCCTAGATCCACACTGACCAGTATATCCCCCCCCCCCCCCACACACACACACACAGCCTAAGCTAGGGCCACACTCCCACCTCATCCCCCCATCACTAACATCAGAGGTACAGTCAGAACTGCCTCATCAACACCTCCTATACCTCCCCGCGCCTCCGCCTCCACACACACACACACGCGTAACGCCACCTGCCTGCCTCCATCTCGTCCAAGCCCCTCCATTTCTCTTATCAAAACCTGGTCCTAATCTCCATCCCCCATAAATCCCCACCACACACACACACACACACCGCCATGCCAGGGCAAGCCCAGGCCAGGGTCAGAAGAGCAGCCCCCCCAATAATCCCCTAATCCCCCCTGCCTCCCTCTTTGCACCGGAGAGAGGGGAGCCCTGTTGTAGGGCAGGACCTGTGCAGCCATGCGGTGAACAAACACACTCACAGGCCAGTGTGTATGTGTGTGTGCGCAGCCTGCTATGTGCTCGCATTAGCCCAACCATGCATTGAGGAGGGGGAGGGCTTACAGTACCAGCAGTCACAGAGCAGGAGAGACAGAGAAAGAGAAGGGGGAGAGAGAAAGACAAGGGGATAGAGAGAGATAGACAGACAGATCGAGAGTGATGGGGGAGGGGTCTGGCACTTACAGGACTAGTCGAGTAACTCACTCACGCTCCAGTTTTCACAGACTGATTCTCATCTTGCAGCTAGTGTCCCGTCCCGTCCCCCCCATCCATACTTTCTCTTTCGCTTCCCACGTTGCCAGCTCTCATTCCCTCTCTTTCTCTCTCCCACTGTCCTTCCCTCTCTTTTTCCCTCCCACTCTCCTTCCCTCTCTTTCTCTCTCCCACTCTCCTTCCCTCTCTTTTTCCCTCCCACTCTCCTTCCCTCTCTTTTTCCCTCCCACTCTCCTTCCCTCTCTTTCTCCCTCCCACTCTTTTTCTCTTCCTCCCTCACTTCCTCCTTGCTTTTTTTCACTTCTTCCCCCTCTTCTCCCCCTCCTTTCCTTTTTCACTCCTCGCTCTCACCCCCCCCCCCCCCCCCCCTTCTCCCTCCACGGGACCTGTGTCTGTGTCAGGGTTAGAGCGGGGACTGAAGGAGGGAGGAAAGAGGTGAAAAAGGCAAGGTAAGCTGAGGGAGGGAGGGAGGGTACGTACTTATCATCCCTGTCCAGGCATTTGACCAGGATGGGCAGGATGCCAGACTTTATCAAGTCATCGATGGGGGGGTTTCTGTCGCTGGAGAGGAGTTTTCTGAATGAGAGAGAATAAAAAAATCCATTAACACTCTTTCACTACTCTGAGGAGCCTGCAGAATACATCGAAGAGATATATCACAGTTGAACTTCCAGCTGGGCACTCCAACCTTCTTCCTGGAGAGCTAACCCATCTGGAGCAGGCTTGGAGAGACCTGTGTTACAGGAGGGTCTCTCTCCAGGAGCAAGCTTGGAGAGACCTGTGTTACAAGAGGGTCTCTATCCAGGAGCAGGCTTGGAGAGACCTGTGTTACAGGAGGGTCTCTCTCCAGGAGCAAGCTTGGAGAGACCTGTGTTACAGGAGGGTCTCTCTCCAGGAGCAAGCTTGGAGAGACCTGTGTTACAAGAGGGTCTCTATCCAGGAGCAGGCTTGGAGAGACCTGTGTTACAGGAGGGTCTCTCTCCAGGAGCAAGCTTGGAGAGACCTGTGTTACAGGAGGGTCTCTCTCCAGGAGCAGGCTCGAAGAGACCGGTGTTACAGGAGGGTCTCTCTCCAGGAGCAAGCTTGAAGAGACCTGTGTCTGATCTGACTGTGTGTGGGTGACAGCATGTGTGGGTGACAGGGTGTGTGTGGGTGACAGCATGTGTGTGTGTGAAGGAGAGGAGGCCTACCTGGCTGCCTGCACAGCACTGAGCTGCACCAGCCCATTGTCACTGGTGGCATTCTGACCGAGGGGGAAGGAGGGAGAGTAGAGAAAGGAGAGAGAAGAGGGAGAAGAGAGAGAAAAGGGAGAAGAGGGAGGAGAGGAGATAGAAGAGGGAGAAGAAGGAGAAGAGAGAAACGTGTACGTTTGGTTAAATGGTCAACATAGTTCAGGATGACATGCACAGGATGACATGCACAAAGGTTTTTTTTTTAATCAAAAATAAATAAATACAAAATAAAACCTTTACCTGTAAGATAGCGTCTAGCGTGACATTTTGCTGCAACACAAAGAGACGTATTCAGGTCATATTCTCAGATCAAATCCATCTTTGCGACCTTCAGAGTTTCAGTCAACACCTCACAGGTCGCACAGCAGCTTCCTGGAAGCGTCTGGCTCCGTGTTTATGAAATACATGACTGAGGGTACGGTAGTGAAGACAACGGGTCCTCGTCAAGCCGCTCACCCCTTTGAAGTCAGAGTCAACGTCCGAGTCCTCCAAGCTCTCCTCCTGAGGCACGTTCCTCTTCTTCAGTAGGTGCTCATCTCTCTTGTTCTGTAGGACACCAGGCTCAGGTCAGACCCGTATCTCCTCATCTCTGCTCCTGCCTTGTCTCTCTGTCTCTCCCCCTTATGCCGTCTGTCTCTCCCTGCCTCTCCCTCTCTTGATCATACAGCCAGTCATCCCTGGGTTTCTATCCTAAGGCTGGTCCATTCCTCTGTACAGGGTCCAGATCAGGGCAGATGACCTACACTTACCAGTACTCAGACTTACCCCCATGTGCTCAGTGTTGTGAAACCTGAGACTAAGCTGTTGAGAGGGAACCTCTGTTTGCTCTGTGAGCTGGTCTAGATAAGCAACAACAACAAAATACTAAGCAAATACCAAGACTCGCACACAAAGTGAGGAGGTTTCCAGGCATGATCAGTTGTGCAAGTGTTGAATACTGTCAGGGAGGAATGTGTGTGTCCAACCCTCTCCGTACAGACTGTTCTGTGCCACACACAATGAATGGAGATCTCAATGTTACAGTGGCCATAATGGGCCAGCAGCATTGCAGTGAGTGACACATGGTGCCGCCACCACACTGGGTTCAGCTGTGTGGGCTGGGAGAACTGGGAGGGGGGGGGGAGAGGAGGAGGAGGGGGAGGGTGAGAGGAACGACAGGATGAGCAGGGTGGAAGGACAGAAAGAGAGAGGGGAAGGAGGAGAAACAGGACAGGGGGAGAGAGGAGAAGGGGGGAGGGATGCGAGGAGATAAGAGAGGAGGGGAGGATAGAAGAAGAGACGTATTGAAGACAGGAGGAGAGAGGAAGGCAGGAGGAGAGAGGAGGTGAGAGAGAGGAGAAGACAGAGAGGAAAGGCAGGAGGAGAGAGGTGAGAGAGAGGAGAAGACAGAGAGGAAAGGCAGGAGGAGAGAGGAAAGTGGGTCCAGCAGGAGGTGAATGTAGTTTCTCCCTTTGGCAAGCCTACTCACCTTTCTCAGCTCAACTGTCACTTCGTTGCGATGTCTTCGCATGGTCTGAAACAAAGACAGCGACTGATGAGTCCCAGGGCCGGATGTATACAAGACACAAAGACTTCACTGTCAACCTGGCATGTTGAAATACCCCCTCCAGCCCTTATGCTATGACACTAACAATAGGGTGGATGGGAGGGTCTGTGATGTCTTCTTCACTGCTGGAACTATTTACTGAATGCGGCGTGAGACCAACAGTAATGTCAAGTCATGGGGAACACTATGTTTCAGCACATTCCTCTTTTATGAGACAGACATGTTTACAGACATTCCTGACCTGGGTCAAAACACTGTCAGATGTAGAGAACTAGTCCAATGTTTTATGAGCTCAAATATGTGGAGGAGCAGGGGGAGGGGCTGAGGAGACTGAGGAGAGGTTAGCCAGAGGGAGGATTGTGGTTAGAAAAGACCCCTGCTGTAGCTCCACTGTCAATCTAATGTTTGGCATTCCCTGCATGTTCTCTGGACACCTAACCAATGCTCTAACAGAGAATGAGAGAGAGAGAATGAGAGAGAAAGCTGTACTTCAGTGTGTGAGGCGAGGCTGCCTCGGGTCACGGCGAACAACGGTATCCCACAGCTGTGCTAAGCCGCCAAGCCCCCCCCCCCCACCACCACCACCACACCCACCCTTGGATCCAACCACGCCAGCCAAAACACTGAGATTACAACTGTGACAACAGACAGCAGTGTGATCACGTATCGTCAGGCCAACCCCAACACCACCTGGAACACTTACTACGTGTTACAATGTAACAGTGGAAACAGGCACCCGACATCAGAGCGGCTTGTTTCAGACACTGCTGAGTAGGACACACTCAGTTGAAATATAAACAGGGTTAGGTCTGAGTCAAAAGAATATTAGTGTTACATTAATGAGGATTCATCATGGTTAATGCTATTACAATTATGATTATTTGGATATGGTGGCTGTCCACAACCCACATTCATATCTATGGGGTTTGGTTTTGGTGCAGTTCTATGGGTATTTGTGAGTGAAGACCTCTGTGACATTGTTTGTAAAAAGGGCTATACAAACAAAATGTCATTGGAATACAAAAACGATATGAAAACGACATAAATCTCATTCAACAAGAATGAACAGGGTGGGTTTCAATTATGCTAGTGGTACTTTGATTGATCAGGCTTATTTTGTGTCCAAATAGTGTTGTATAGGGCGGTTAGGGGGCAAGGGCAGGGTGAGCTATTTTAGGATTATTTAGGATGCATCTCCTAAATAACTCCAAGTGTTCTCCTGGGGAACCCTGCATTGCTGAGGCTGCACTGTCACAGTCAGTAGAGTACGTGGGCTGTGAGATTTGTGAAAGTCCCGTTGGCTCTGATCCTTATTACAACCACCTCACACTCTACCTTGTTCCTGGCTAGAAGCAATTGGCTTAGGCTAACACTGTCTGTTGATTCAGACGGCAGCATAGACCGAATTGTATTTAAAACCTCACCTCTTCTTTTAGACAGTTCAGACAGTAGCACCACTAGGCCAGACACTCAGGATTACAGCAGTTATTATAATGGGATGACAAACGCCATAACTAGGTCATGCGAGGGACAGGCTCGTCAACGTCAGACTTTGGTGTTCTGGTGTTGAAGGATACAAACTCTCCCTAACCGGCTAAATAAGTTAGGCTAACGCTTTCGCCTGTCACATTTTTCACTTCGTCTGCACAGCAACATACCGCTAGTTTAGAGATACGGCCATTAACTAATATTTTCGGCACACAACAACAGTAATAAACGGGAACGGGTCAACTAAGGTGACACGGATTTGGCTCTCCAGAACCCTGATCATGTCAGCATCACGCGGTTTCTTGAGAGGCATCTGCTTTGAGAGATACAGTCTGACACCTGGGCTTATAGATTTAACACCCAGCTAGCTAGCTAGTACCCTGCTGTCACCCATCAATTATCTGATACACGTACTAGCAAGTTTACTAGTGGTGCTGGCTAAAGCTATACTAAACCCACCTACGGCTAGGTAGTCATGTGCCGGTTTTACCGGCTTGCTGTTTGAATGTTCAGGCAACCCGATAGCTGACAGATTAGACAAGGTACAAGCTCGTTATTTTCCAAGTAACATAACTGACATTTAGACAACTATATTATAATACCAGTTGGCCTGTGTGCTAGGAACTAGTTATCCTAGTCATAATCAACGGGTTTTCAGAGGTGGCTAACCGGCTAGCTTCTAGCAAGGCCTTTTGACAGCAGAGCTAGGCCGCATTCGCACCACATGAGAGCTAATAGTAAGGCTATCCTACTGAACCAGTGTCAGTGAGTTCGCTACTAGCTAGCGTGTGGGTGTTGGTTGATTCGTGATGGAACCTCATCCGACTATGCAAACTATGCCTCTGCAGTCTGCCTGCACCATCATCCATGCTCAAAAATACAACTACAGTAACCATGGCTAATAGAGTTATCGGCGTTGTTGTTAACACAAGCTAGCAATCTTAAATATCCATCTACATAGCCAGCTAGCTCGCTAATCTTGTCAACGTCTTGTTTGCTAGCTACAGTAGCTGTCTAGCTAGTTAGCAAGCAATTCTTACCTCGACATCTCGGCCCTTGTTTTTGAAGCTCTTGATTCTGTGGTTATCTAAGCCGGCGTTTTCTGCCATGGCTGTGCAGTTCGTGGTCTTTAGATTGTTAGTCCTGCGATCGTGGCTCCGTTAGGGAAAAGGTAAAACAGTAGTGCTGCCGATTACCCGAGGTTGGGCGACAACGAGAAGTAATTCAGTAACGCGATGTGTAATCTCGTCGAGAAGGAGGGGTCATGTAGCTAGCTAGCTACGGAACTCCACCAAGTGCACTGGCAAGTGAAGTGTGCCCTCTCTCGATGTAAAAGTAGGCCTACTTCGCTACACTTCACACACAAAAAAGTTATTCCCTAAAACCCGCCAAGTCATGTAAATGTGTTTCCATGTAGGCTACTAAGACATATTGATCCTTGACGGTTTCAATAAATTGACAGATCACATTCACGCCTTTTATTTGGTCGACCCCAAGGGCGGGGTTGGCTATACCGGTTACAGTGAAGTCTTATCATGATTGAGATTTGAGAATAGGCCCGGACAGCAAACTACCCTTATGATTAATTTGGGTAACGCACAACATCTCAATTTAGAAAACAGGCCTAAGTAATTTAAACAGGCCTTAGTAATGTACAATAATTCATAAATCAAAACACATGTACAAGTGCTACAGTGGTTGAAAGTATTGGGTGCACTTTAGGGTGCTATATAGCTCTAGCAGTATAGCTTTGTATTTATTGAGAGCCCTGCAGGGCTCTCAATAAATACAAAGTGTTGCGTGAGAAATGGCTGAAATGCTGAGACTTGAGAGCCCTGAGTAGGCTGTAACAATTACCCTAAAGTCGTATACACCTAACACATTATACACAACACAATGTACAATATAGGCTACACCTAACAAAATACAACATAGGCCTACTAATACACAGAATACAATAATATACACTACCCGCCTCCCCCTCCTATAAACATTGAAGATCAATGCGGTGACATCCAGTTGTCGTTTTAATAGGCCTACATTCGGTAGGCAACATATATCATTAAACATTTGCTTCACTGGCTTTCCAACAATGGGCTTTCCTGTAGCCTATACCAGCATTAGCCAACCAACCAACAACGTAGGCTATGTGTTTTGTTTGGAGTTGCCAGGATATCTTGCCCATGCGGACATATTTGACTTCTCTGGAGCTGTAGATCACTTCGGCCAAAATGGTCATGAGTTCTCACGATTTAATAACCATTAATGTTGGAGGTCAAAGATTCACTACCACTGCATTTACTCTCAGAAAGCACCAAGACTCAAGACTCGCACGGATACTGGATGGCAAAGACCCTGAACACAAGCTAGTGAATGGGCAGATATTCATAGATAGGGACTGGACTTTGTTTAAATTAATCCTGGAATACTTGAGAGCTGGCCAGATCTCTCTGCCGGCTGAGTTTAGTGACCACGATGGACTGGCACGGGAGGCGGAGTTCTACGGATTGCATGTGTTGGTGCACGGTCTTTCCATAACCCCGCGTTCCAAAGTCGAACTCCTCGAAATCCGCTTCTCTGTTCAAGAGTCTCACGGAACCTTCCGAGTATTCTGCTCCAGCAACAGAACTCTGGAGACTTTGGCCTCTAGAATTTCCGTTTTTGTGGAACACCCCAACCTGAGAGGGAATCTTCCACCACAGACCCAGAATTCAGACACACCCGTGCCGGTTCAAAGGCCCTCTCATCATGACCTGGTCTTTCACTGTGGGACTGACCACTTTGCCAGGGATGACTTCTCAGCTAGGTAAGGGTCGAGGTTAGAACAGTCAGGGCAAGATCTTTATCTACTTACTCTAGATCTGAACATATAATCTGATATACACAGTCAGGAACCTAAATATGTCAGTATAACCAGCACAAGAGGTTTGCATTGAAACATGTTATCAGCTTTGTAATTCTACCGTTTTAAGTGCTTACATCCATGTGATATATACTGCTTTAGAGCAGCCATGTTTCTCTGTCACTGCCTTTGAACATTAACATTGAGTAGGATCATTTTTCAGCATGTCTTCTTTCTATTTTAGAATATGTTCTAACTGCTTGCTCAATGCAAAGATGTTATATTACACAGGTCATGCTACAGTACATTGAAAACATAAAATGTATAGGGTACTTATGGTAAATCTTTTACAGATTTGTGACCATAAAGCCGGACGAGAGAAAACTCCTGAACAGCAGCAACGTCCTGGGCCTGCTAGTGGACACCCTGCTGAAGGAAGGGTTTCATCTCGTCAGCACCAGGACCATCTCCCAAGACGAGAAGGTGGAGTGCTTCACATTCGAAAGACGCCAGAATACCCACATCGTCCTGTCCAATGAGAATCACAGCAGAGATGATGACCTCAGAAGTGAGGCAATGATGGCACAAAGCAAGAAGACCAACAGGAAGAAGTGATGCCAGAAATGAAGGTCCAAGGCTCGACAAAGGCCTCCTATTTTTTTTATAGCAATGCTCTCATTGGATCCGATCAGATCCATATTGGTTTTTGTATGTTTATTGGCTATATCCTATCAGCTTCTTCACCATCCTGTTTGAATATAGATTAACAGAGGAAGCTCCTTTAAACTGAGGAAATGGGAAGTTCTCACTCAGCCTCACTTGTTGTGACCAGAGATCCCCATGTTTACCAGTAGGGGGCGAAATAGAATGATTAATAATGGAACAGCCTACAGTGAGCCATAAAACCAATCAAAATGATTCTTTTGAGATCCTTATCATTTATGATTACATAACTGAATGTAAATAGCATCATCTATTTTATAGAGTGTACAGGTAAAGTCATGCAAATGCTAGTTATGTCACAGTGCAATTAGATCACAAATATGAAATCAATAACAAAAGGTTTGAACAATATAACAAACCAACCCATAGTGCATGTTTATTAACAATTGTTTGAAATTAGGCTACTTGACAGATTTTATATTTCACAAAAATAAGAAGTTCATCTGTCATCCTGTATACAGTACACAACCTTGAGCTGCAGTAGAGGTGGTGTAGAGATGATGATGCTTTCTTGGTCTAATGTAGACATGTTGGCCTTTAATACATATTTAAAGAAAAACAAACCCTACAACACATTGTAGATGTTCATGTCCAGTGTCTCGGTTGGGACAGAAGCTTGGTCAACCAGGTGACTACCTCCAACGAAGTCCACGTTCAATGGCGACACTTTGCTTGAACAGCACAGTCAATACTGGAGGCTTCAGAAGTGGTTTAACTCCAATATTTACGTGCTGCTACAGCAAAGTGGCCAGTCTCTTATCGAAGACGTCTTTCCATTCAAGAACATTATGAAATAAATGAACAGAGATAAAAGTGAAGTATTCAGGAAGCAAATACAATGAAATATATATGATAACCATGATGTTTGACTGTGTGTGTATGCTGCAGGTAATTCATTTGTCCAATGGACACATTTTGCTTACACCCACCCACCTGTCACGCCATTATCTTTTTCTCCAGGTGTTACTGCAACAGCACAGGAAGGCCTGCATCCCATAATACACACACAAACCATTCCGCGCTGCTTCAGCACCACAAGGCCACACACACACACACACATACGCCTCTCTTTCATGAAACTTTGCAAAGCTAAAAATTGTTATAAATCTGGAACATCAGAGAGTTTTGTCTGGAGAGTTTTGCTTCAATAAATCTGGAAAGGAAAACGCAAGAGATAAGGTTATCAGGTAGATTGTTAGGAATACCGCCATGAAGAAAGTAGTTACACATACTTTTGAATAAAAAAGGTTTCCCTTATTGTTGACAGTTGGATTGTAATCCCTCTGGCAACAGCGTCCGTGGTGATACAAGTCAAAGACGCGGGGCGAGACCTTTGAACAAGTGAATGGATATATCCATTTAAGTGCGTGAAGATTGTCCAATACAGTTAGAACAGCCATATCCCGTGAATGCAGTCCAGAAATTAAATAAGTAGACATTCGTTTCTGTGGATGTGGTTCGAAGAACTCGTCTTTTTAGTTGTGGTAGTCGCGTACCGTATTTATAGGCAGATGCGCCAGTGTAGCGAGGGCGAGAGGCGGAGCGGTATGGGGCTAGTTGGAGGGAAACTGGCAAGCGCACGAGATTCGGTGAGTAGAACCGGTTACAGGAGAACCGCCCACCAATTTACAGTAGACGGACCCTTAAATATCATCCGCCCTACTATACGTTTACATGAATCACGTGTTTTTTAACAAGTGATTATTGCAAGTTGTGAGTCCTAAACAATGCACAAATTTATCAAGTTCATTGTAGGCTGGTTAATTTTTAAGGCGCAAATAACATGCTGAAAAATATATTGGAGTCTTGGCCTATTTCTCCTAATTAATAGCCCTCTACCTCGTTTTTTACTTACTGTGTAAGTAACGAACTGGGTGTTCGTTGAACTCATAAATCACGTTTTGTATTTAAATTAGCCAAATCTTTAGCCTCACCTCCTTCGTGAAAAATACATTTTAAACTTAGAAATAAACTATGGAGGGTTTATTTGATTCGTTTTAATAGCCTATGCTTGTTTGGTTAACCCTAAAGCCTAGATTTGGGAAGATATATATTCAAGGAACAGCTTCCTTTCCTAAACACGCGCTCTGCTAGGTGTTTCTTGGCACGTTTACAATATATATTAGATATAATTAAATTAAGACTATACTATAGGCTATAGAATTCACGAACTAATGAATTTGCGCTGAGAATATAGGAATTGAAGTTGCTGCTAGAATGGATTTGCTACTATCATCTAGACTACTGATAAGAGACTACCCAGCTAACCAGGGACGTCCTGGGGACATTCGGTGACGTTCTTATTTGGTAACCTATAGGTTATACCGTGACGTTATCCTTAGGATGTCCTTAAAACGTTGTTTGGACGTTATTAAAGTTGCTAAAACGTCATAGACATATGAACGTCAGACAAGTTAGTAGCCAATATCACTCACGGTCATATGTTTCTGTCAAAGACCAATTTTAATAATAGTTTATAAGTTAAGCATGTGTCTGTTACGGTAAACATGACATTAGGTTGCAATTCATTGAAAATATTTAAGAAACAATACGCCCACGCCTTCCAGTTGCTACGCCTTATGCCATTCCGCATCTGTTCATGTCCTCCAGAAGAAACGACCCACGCAAACTCTGACCTACTTTGGGAAACAGATACTGTGTGCTTCTTGATTGATGTATAGGCCTACACTATGAGATTATATCCAGGCGTAACGTTTTATAATAATTTGTATCATCACACTTTCTTTCAGCGTTGTCGCACGTTGTTAATCCAATGATATCTGAACATTAGCTTTTACATCAGCATAGCCTAACTCTGGGCATTGAACTATACCATTACATATTAAAACGGATCAGCCTAAAATAATATTTGAAATATAAATGAAAAATCTTTCAGATTTTGGCTAATGTGAGCATGAGTGTTGAAATCAACAGAGTCAGATGTCACAGTGGAGAGGTGTTATATATCATAGTCTCACCCCCTGTCCTGTCCTAGTCTATTTATATCTTTCTTCATGTCCCATCAAGTTAAATGTTTGTCTGCATTTCTTGAGCAATCATACCTCATGTGTGGGCTCTCCCACCTATTTATAAGGGCTAGTTGCTACCCTCTTCAATTACAATATCTCCATCCCTTTGGTCAAGCCTCTCACACACAGAACTTGGCCCATGCTCTCTTACACCAGTAATCTGGAAATAATGAATCTGCTTCTAACATCAGGATTTCATAATTCCAAATCTCCATGATTCCGTAATTTAATGATTCTGGGATTCAAACAATCCATGAATCTATAATGACATGATTACATGTTCTATTACTCAGTGATTCTATGATTCCACAACTTCCACAACATCCACAGACAAACTGTGCATTGTTGAGGTGACAAGTGACCCATGTGACCTGAATTGATGATTAGGATTTGAACTGGATCAGTATTTGCAGCTACATACATTGTACATAAGTGGTGTTAGATAGTTCAGAGATGAACTCAGACAGCCAGCGGCATGATGGAGCCCTGATACAGCAGCATAACAAATATGGCCGAAGCGATGTACAAAAATAACAGCAGAACAAGTTGTCAGCAGCTCTTAAGTCTGGATGTCTAGGGAACACACAACTGTGTGGTGTGACTCTGATAGACATACATATATGAGTGTGTGTGTATTCAGATTAATTGTAGCTAAGTATGCTCGGATTGAGAAACGCTGCCAAATTGAAAAACATCTACTATCTTCACAGTCTGAAGTTGAGGGTTTTTTGGATTGAATGCATCCACCACAGCTGCTCCCCACAAGCATGGCCGGACTACCGCAGCAAACGGCTGCAAATGTTTGACATTTCTGACTTCAGGAAGACTCAGTGGTTCGGACACCGCACACAGCCGTGCCAGAGTAACGTGATCCTGGGCACGAGTTTGGGCACGCATTGGTGGCATGCTTCTGGTAATGTCCCTGGTACACTGCGTATGGCTGGTGTCAGTGTAGGCTCTGCGTCACATAGCAACATTCTAACTGAGATGGACAGGAGGGCTGAGGAAGGCTGTGGGAGTGGAGAGAAGGAGGGAATGGAGGCGTGGATGGAAGAAAGAAAATAAAAGCAGAGACAACAAGAGTGTACTTGAGAGTACGGATATAAGAGGAGAATAGAACAGAGTTAGAAAAGAACTGTACAGTCTTGGAAAAAGAAAAAGAGAGAAAAATGCAGATAAACAGACAGTCAGGCGAAACAGAAGACACAAAGAAAGACAGAAAGAAGGAGATCATGCCTGGGTAGGCGGGGTTAAGGGCGGTGAGGTGTGTGTGTGTGGGGGGGGGGGGGAGGTTGAGCTCTGAAAACCCCCTGCCGTCTCCTCTGGCCACCACCCAAACTCTGATGTCATAATGGATGACCTCATTGTGCTGTGTCATCACTGCCTACTCTGGCCGGCAGGCTTAAACGTAAGTGCAACCCCCCCACCACCACCACGACCAACCCCCACCTCTCCAAGCCTGTCTTCTTCGGCAGTACGGGCCATTAACCCACAGGATAATCAGCAGGCACGCTTCTCCTCAGGGACAAGCAAACCCAACCATACAAACCGCTCTGGTGCCCTCTCCGTCCTGTAGCTTCCCGTTACAGCCCGACCTCGGCCCCAGTGAACGAGACACAAGTGAATGGAGGGGGGTTGAACAGCAGGTATTGAGAGCAGTGCTTTCTTCCTGTAGGTTTACCTGGAGGGTAGAATATGAGGCAAGCCGCCACATGTGAGAATCAATGGAGGAAACCAGGCCTGGATCGTCATTTTAGAGAGTTGGTGGTAAACGTAGGGGCTTTGTGCGTTGACTCCAGGGTGGGGTGGTCTTGGTCCGGGGATCTCGGCCAGCGTGGATCTTCCCCTTCGCAGAGAACATGGAGTTAATTAAAGGACACATTTTCAGTCCTCTTTATCTCTTTCTATTTTTTATTTTCTCTCTCGCTCCCCTTGAATATTTTCGCTCGCACACACCCACATGCGCCACACACGCACACACACATACACACACACGCACACACACATACACACACTGCCCAGCCCTGTGGGCGCCAGGGAAATGACAGGCCTGCCTCTCTCTCTGACACTCCCAGTGCCCAGGG
This sequence comes from Osmerus eperlanus, assembly GCF_963692335.1. Classification (NCBI taxonomy): domain Eukaryota; kingdom Metazoa; phylum Chordata; class Actinopteri; order Osmeriformes; family Osmeridae; genus Osmerus; species Osmerus eperlanus. The sequence goes on from NC_085038.1 coordinate 4,241,195, forward strand.
ACCTGTCCCAAACCTGAAGGTCAACACCTTCTATCTGCCCTCTCCTCGCTCACTTCCAGTGCCCTCCATGCCCCAGTACTACAGTGTCTAGTTATGCATCTCATTCATGTCTCCATGTCTCATTTAAGCATTATCGTCTTCCCAGCTTTTTTCAGCTTTACTCAGATCTCCAGCAGGGAGTGTATGAGGTCAGCGAAGTAACTAAGGAGAAATTTACTTAAATTATATTAATGTTAGTTTCAGTCAACTTTCTCTCTCTCTCTCTCTCTCTCTCTCTCTCTCTCTCTCTCTCTCTCTCTCTCTCTCTCTCTCTCTCTCTCTCTCTCTCTCTCTCTCTCTCTCTCTCTCTCTCTCTCTCTCTCTCTCTCTCGCTCTCTCTAACACACACATACACACACACACACACACACCAAACAAACATAAGCAAACACATACAAACACAGACACGCACGCAAACACACACACACACACACACAAAGTAAAAGAAGGCCTTTTGAGAATAAGGGGGAAAAAACATTTACGTTTTCATAGTTACAGAGTCAGATCTCCCTGTGATAATGATCTTTGGCTCGGCCGTTTGTTTATGTTCAAGCCCATGGAGGCTTCCAGCAGAGTCTGTGGAGGCAAGCAGGCGCTCAGACAGAGTTGAACAACCCTGGGTTGATGACCTGCTCTGTCTGCCACTGAGCAGCGAGCAGCCTCCTCACGGCTCAGACGTCCTGATCCCTGTTACGTGCCCGGCACATGTGGACACTGTTTTTGTTTTCCATCTGAAAACTATTCTAAACACTCCTCCTATAAACTCCTTCTGTCAGAAGAGTGGAGGGAAGTGATTTGGGCTCTGAATGTGAGGTTAGCTATGGAATTTCATTAATGTTTATACGTGTAATTTATTATTGTGAACTTTTAATTGTGTGTTTCTCTAAGAACAATTGCGAAATTAAAAGTGCCCTGTCAACTTCCTTAGCAGTTTGAACTGTGTATTAAGTCAGCTCATTCACAACCATTGCTTCCAGATTGTAAACTCTCTGCTGGCACTATGGAAACCACCCATTGTGACATCATCGTTGGGGATTCCCCCTCCTTACTTCCAAATATGGGTGGGAAGACTGGCCCAGTTAAAGCTGAGCAGGGTTGCATGGATACCTGTGTGTGTGTGTGTGTGTGTCTGCAATAACAAGATGTCTGTAGCTGACCTGCAGTCTGCATCCTGCCAGGAATAAATGGAAAACTCGACAAGAATGTCGAGTATTTGAAGAGGCATTCTCTCCCTGCAGGTTCAAAGACAAGTGTGTGCTTCTCATCAAAGCACTTCATGTTTATGAATGGCCTCTTGGATAAATTCCTTCTTGTTACACAAAACACTTGTGAGACATGATGAGTCTTTATCTAACTGACAATTATTTATTTTTGTAATAAAAATTACACTGTGTACATAGAAATGTATAAAAGATTGTCGTGAAGGACAATGTACACATCATTATCAGTTCTCTGTATTAAACTGTTCCATCATTCAGGTCATATAAAATACTGTAAAGTAGATCGATAAACTGTACTAATTATTACAAAATGTATTTTGTTGGTATTGTCTACAGCAACTGGCCAGTGTGTGATGGCCAGTTTCAAGTTTGTAAACATAACTTGGTATGTGTGTGTGACAAGTGGTGAAATTCCTTTCAATGAATCCATGATGTGGATTGCTATTAGATTGAGCCATAACACACACACACACAAACACCTTTGACACTGTGATGTCTAACATGACATTCTCTCCATTCTATTTGTCCTTCCCTGTCAGGGGGGGGATGTCAGCCCTAGATTCCTCAACCGGTCATCCGTAGAACCCATTCCAGAATGTCTCCAGTTCCTAGTTCTATTTTAGAGTTTTATACGGGAAAACACTCACCTCAGCATTCCGATGAGGTCATTGCAAACAATTACTGTTCCCCTGGGTGATGAGACACACACAGCAAATATCCCTGGAATGTCTCACCCAAATACTGGAACGAAGGTGATCGTTGGCTCTGTGAAGACTTTATAGGACACTTTCCCCTTGGTGGAGGTCAGAGCAGACCTTAATGCCATTTCAGGACACTCAAGTAGAGAGAGAGAGAAACATGTATAGTACATACAGTCCATGTATAAACAAATTTAGAGCCTTTGTCTGTCTTACTTTAACAGTCAAAACTGGGTCCAAATGCGTACACAGATTGTACTTTAAAACTTTTTCTTTGCCTAGCATCGAACCAATGGACTGTTACCACCTGCCTGACACTTGAGGCAAACTCAAGCCAACACTAAAGTGCTTAGAAGTATTTCAAATTCTATTTTTTATCCATGGTCTGGAATGAGTTACCCAGTCTCTCTGAATGACCCCCCGCACACACACACATACAGTCTCACACACACACACACACACACACACACACACACACACACACACACACACACACACACACACACACACACACACACTATGGCTCTGTAATGGGATCTACAGTCCCAGGAGAGGCCAGGGAGACGTGAGTCAAAGACAGCTAATGTGATGATTCAGGTCCATCAGCGCCCATTTCCACGGCGCCCTGCGTTCAGTGGGGGTGACATCATCTCTGAGCGACGGAGTGATGGAGATGGAATTGATCCTCTCACTGACTGGTTCTAATCTGCTGAGAGACTTACTCTGGGGTATTGGCTCAGATGAACATCCATCACCTTCAGCACAGTGCAACTGGGTGTAAATACGATGGCAGCCATTGTGGAGCAGACAGTCTCCTGGTCTACATTGGTGACACTCTACCATAAAGCTTACATTAAAGAAGGAAGTACATCGACCATGCAGTCTAAAAAGCATGCAAGCTTGAAGCGTGCCACCAGCTTTAATTGAGACAGTCGAGTGAGTGACAGACGATTGAGGTGGTGATTGACTGAGCCACGCTGACTGACTGGGCCACATCCTAAATGAAGCCTTTGGCAGATTGACTGTAATCACATCCTAGCAATGCCCCTCGGATGACAACCAATCCGTAACATGTTGGACGGGAGAGGGGAGGAGCCTAAGCCCCCCCCCCCCCCCTGGTTCCTCTACCCCTCTACAGTGCTGGAGAGCTGCTGGGTATGAGGTCATGTCCCGCTCCATCTGACTACATCACATCAGCAGCTAATGACAATGAATGGGACGCTCTGTTAAAAGCCAAACGTCTGCTCTCCATATACATGCCTCTGGCTAGAGAGAGGGGGGGAGAGAGGGGGCAGGGGGGGAGAAGGGGAGGGGGAGGAGACATGTAGAGAGTAGAGAGAGGGTGAAAGAGGGAGAGGGAGGAGAGAAATCAGAGGTGAGGGTGAGGGAGGCAGTGGGAAACCGGGAGGAATTAAATAGACAGAAAGAGAGGGATAGGAGAGAGAGAGAGAGAGAGAGAGAGAGAGAGAGAGAGAGAGAGAGAGAGAGAGAGAGAGAGGGAGGGAGGGAGGGAGGGAGGGAGGGGCAGTGGTTATGGGAAGGAAGTGGGCGAGAGGAGGAGTGGGAGAAGGGGGAGGCAGAGAATAAGAGAGGGTGTGAGAGGAGAGCTGGGGGAGGAAGGAGGGGACAGAGCAGGAGTGAAGGGTGAAACGGAGAGGTAGTGTGTGTCTGTGTGGGATAAGATCAGATCCGTCAGTGACAGGACAGGAGGTAGTCTGAGGAGGAAAGGGGTGAGAAAGGAGACAAATAGAGAAGATAGTGAGGCAGGAGGCTGGGAGATAGAGGTCTACTGTATGTAGCTAATCAAATGACCATCACTGGGTTATGGATCCCATCATTATACAGAGCAGAAGTTGTTCTGTCTCGCTGTGGGATGGATGGGACATTATGTTTCGCTACAGTTCGTTGGAGAAAAATACTATACGTTTTCCCACAGCAATTTAGCAAAATTTACTAAATGGGGGGTGTGTTTAACATAGGCTTAGGACAGCTTTATGCTAAAGGAACCTCCAGGGAATGACGTCATCATTGATGACGTCATAGACAGATTCCAGACTTCCTCCAGACTATGATTCTGGAAAATATTTGTTCAGTATTTTTTACAAATAGTTAATTTCATGAAATGTGTGGTTCCGGACAACCATTGACATGGATGGGGCAGACGAACTCAAGATCCAACTTCAAAACGATTAATCACCTTTAACCCCAAATGTCTGGGAAACATTGTGGCCTCCCTAGTCAGGCAAACGACTCATTTAACAGCCCAGTCGTGGACTCTGAAACATCGGAATCTGCCAGTAAAATTCCTGCTCAGTTTGAGTCCCCTGGCCAGTGAACCATGACATCATAATGATCCTGGTCGAGGAGAAGGTGACTCGTCAAGGCTGTCTGACTAGGCGCTGAAACTCAAGAACGGGACCGATACTCCCGGACTGTTTCAGAGCGTTATGTGGGGGGTTCTGCTGTGCAAAACCATCTCTTTGTCAGCTGCATCAGTCGGCTGAGTTACATTCATACTAAGTTGTGTTCCGCACGTGGAATGTTGGTGATGTGAACTGATGTGGAGTTCTTTGTTGGTTGTTTGATTTTATTTCATTTTTATTTCACATTCAGTTCAGTTATTGATTCATAAATGCGTTGATTATTTCCAGATTCGTCCATTCATCCACTGGTGGGAAGCAGGTAGTGAAGATCAAGTATTTGTCGTATTTGTTCATTCAGTCATTCATTTGTCTATCCATCCATTCATATATTCATTCATTCATTCTCTTCATTGGAGTTCTCTTCCGAGGGGGTGGTTTACCCATGCTCAGACTGTAGACGTGTCTGGTGATTCACACCTCCGGGTCAACACCCTCCGCCACTGTGGCGCCATCAGACCATGTCAAACATCCAATCAGCTCTCAGCACCAACCCAGGACTGACCACACAGAAAAAATGGGAAGTGTGGGAAGAAATCCCCTTCTGTTTACTCCGCCTTCCCTTCCTCTGCCTCCCGCCCCCTCGCACCCTATCCCACAATGCCTTGAGTCTCGTCCTCGGAACCTAGTCCGCCCACGCAGGTGAGTCACTGTCCTGAACTGCACCAGGTGATGTGTGGGTCCGGGCCTGTCATTCTAGATAGTGTCGCTGCCTGCAGTGTAGATCCTGTTAAGGTTGTCACTGAAGAGGAAGACAATCTCAGACATTGTACATTGTTCAGCTGCTTCATGCTTGAACGTAGGCAAAACCAGTCAGATCTTGTCTTATCTCTTGGCCTGGAGCGATGTTTCTATTAACACAGCAAAACACTGCGTGGATAGGGTCATTGGATTTAATAGGGAACATACATACATTAGACACGCAGTCTAAACATGTTTACTTTTAAAAACCACAAGCAGAGATACTGGACCCAGACAATGAGTCAGCCTGGACCGTGTCTAGGTCTCCTGGCTCCTGTGTCCTTAGGCATGGATGAAGAGGGGGAGAGAGGTTAGGAGGTGAGGAGGAGAGGAGAGGTGAGGAGAGGCAAATAGAGGTGAAGAGACGAGAAGATAGGAGAGGTGAGGAGAGGTGAGGAGAGGGAGACAAGGGGAGGAACAAATATGAAGGGTGAGGCGAGAGGGTTAAAGAAGGAGAAGAGCAGGTTGTGGGGAGAGAAAGCGTTGCAGGGGAGGAGAGAGGGAAGAAGACTGGGGCAACGGGAACTGAGTGGGGAGGAGAGGGGGAAGTAGACTGGGGCAAAGGGAACTGAGTGGGGAGGAGAGGGGGAAGTAGACTGGGGCAACGGGAACTGAGTGGGGAGGAGAGGGGGAAGTAGACTGGGGCAAAGGGCACTGAGTGGGGAGGAGAGGGGGAAGTAGACTGGGGCAAAGGGAACTGAGTGGGGAGGAGAGGTGGAAGTAGACTGGGGCAAAGGGAACTGAGTGGGGAGGAGAGGGGGAAGTAGACTGGGGCAAAGGGAACTGAGTGGGGAGGAGAGGTGGAAGTAGACTGGGGCAAAGGGAACTGAGTGGGGAGGAGAGGTGGAAAGGGAATGAGGAGAGGTTGAGGATGTGGTGCACACCCGCCCAGACCCCCCACCTCAGTCAGACACTGGTCGCCCACACACCACATGGAGGCCCCTGACTCATCTGTCTTGGGGCTGGCGGACAGGACGTGACATCACAGAGTTCTCACATCTGATCTATCCAGTCAGGAACCAGCTTACCATACTGTAGGCCCAATTCTTACACAGCTGCAACTAATCAACTCCAGTCAGTTGTCACATGTGTGATGATCACCCAAGAAAGGAGAGAAGGATCTCTGTTAAGACTATTAGAACAAGGCTACAGTTATAACAATGGACTAGTGGTTGTAAAAAGGTGAAGACAAGGATCACGGTTAAGACTATTGGAACAGGGTCTGTGTTTTTAATCGTACTATATCTTTATTGCTTGGTAAAAAAAAGAGGAGAAAAAACAGCTGGTTATTGTTGGTATGGACCTTTTAGATGGTCTTCAGTCCCCATATCAAAAGGAAAAAATATAGATAAGTATGTCGACATCCACAACCACAAGCAAAATACATATCCTCATAACTCTAAACTCCACCCCTTCTCACCACATCGTCACAGATTTTTCTGAATGAAGCTACAGGTAAAATATTTTTTGTAGATTATTTGATGTACAGCGCCACCTCGTGGTCAAAGATGCTTGGCACACTATTGCCTGACCGCTGACAGAGTAAATACTCCAGTTGGTGCAGTACCAAACAAAGCCCACTAGATGGCAGTATGGATCTGTATCAGCACCATTTCTAAAATAAGGTGATGTCACAATTTAGACATTCCATCTGGAAACCAGAGTTCCAAAGAAGTGATTCAGAGTTCCTTAGTTCCAGAGTTCTTGAACTTCCTTCTGTACATTTTACATTAAATGTTTTCATTTAGTACACTATTTTATCCAAGCAACATACAAACAGGTGTACTCTCACCAATCCCTGTACTCACATGTTTTCCACAGGTGCATCTGATTGGCTGAAGATTTGTCTTTGTTGAACTGAAAAGTGCTGAACTTCACAATGCCTGGCTCATAGCTAGAATATGGGTGTGATTTATTTCTCAAAGGTTGAATACAATGTGCTATTCTGCACGATGTGCTAGACCTGAGTGGGGGAAAGTGCATGGCCTCAGTTCCTAGCTTTGAGGCGGTGTTGTTGTTGGAGACAGGAACAGCTGGTGGCGGTTGCCCTCTCCATGTTTGGGTTGTTTGACTAAAAGTGTTCTTCCTCTGCTCATTGAAGTATGAAAATCACAGTTTGAATACTATCAGATAGGAATAGAAAAGCTTCCATACACTAAAGTTATCTCTCAACTCGTGCCAGATCTGGGATTTCTAAGGAAGGGCGGAAGGGAGGACGGAGTGGACACATTTAGTCCTAGAACATGTCCTCAACCTGGGAAACCAGTTTGGACCGGATAACTTCCCAGTATTTCAATAACATGATCTGATAGGCCAGCTACCACAGGGACGACAGGAAACCAGCGACCGGGAAACCAGACAGCCAATAAGGAGGCATGTGGACCAACAGTCCAGGAGCCTGTATAGTCTGAGGACACTCATAGGTTCATGTACAGATTAAGAAGCTCTAAGGGAATCCTCCCCAATGGATGTTCCCCTACCTATGACCTGGTTTGTTAATTGGCACGAGATCTCTTCCAGGATTTCTCCTCATGGGAACCCTGTTGGTCTAAGCCTATTTCCTGAACCTGTGGAGGACCTAATCTCAGTCTAGTTCGAGTCTGTCGCCCTCCCAGCTCGTAAAACTAGCCAAGGGCAAGACCAACTGTCATTAAAAGGCTTACCATGGGTACGGTCTCTCTTGTAATCCAAGGAAATGAATGGAAGGCTCTGGAGGAGGGGTCAGCTACAAGTTCTTTATTTAGTTTTTATTCTGAGTAATCCCAAAGAGGGAAACATAGCTGTCATCACAGTAATACAACAGTTACAGTTGTGAACCACATCCTCAAGAGAAACTTCTTTGGCACCAGAGATAACGTCTTTATCCGTGAAACAAGTCAGGCTATTATAGAAATGACACAACACTTTGGCAACACGTTACTTAAAGCCAAAATAACTCACAGTATTACTTTGACATTCTAGGTGTTAGACTCATGCTGACCCTACTTTCAACTCATCATCTACTGCTAGTATCTCATTTCTGTTGTCAGTAGACTCAGAGATGAAGAATAGCGTGTGGACATTGTGCTGTGGTGGGCTTTTGTGAGGTCGTAACAGTGCAGTACACTGCTCACAATGGTGCCTTTCACCTGTTGGCCTAAAGGAACGAGTCACCAGTTCTTTTATATATTATTCACACAACATAGGTTAGCATTGAGATACATACAGACACAGGGTTCATAAGTTCTTTTAGCGTTAGCTTTAAGGAGATTTTAATATTTCACACATCCTCATCCCACTTCACATGTGGTACAAACACCTGCCCTGGAATACATCAAGCACGCTAGCGTACACACTAACACACAAACGCAGACAGACCCACACACACGCAATCCCCCTCCCCCCCGACACACATAGATGCACAGACAACCACACAAAAACAAACCAACCTACTGACACGCACACACTGACACAGACACGCTGACATACGCATGCAAACACACAAATCACACTCAGAAACACACACTAGGATAGACAAACATGACGTGCTATTGCTTCAATGTGTGTGAGTATGAGGGCAGGTGCCTGGACCTGACAGGGGATTCTAAAGAGGATGTGTCGTACAAGAAGGGGATGCTAGTAGATTATACTAAATGTGTGCTTAAAAGTAAGTGAGAGTATGGAGTGCCAGTTTGTGTGTGTGTGTGTCTGTGAGGGTGGAGTAAGGGGAATGCTCTAAGAAGTGATACTTTCAGGCTGGGCCTCCTCCACTGGGCTCTCCTTCTCCTTCTCCTCTTTCTGCTCCACCTCCTTCAGCTCCACCTCTGTCTTCTCCTCCTCTTCCTGCTCTATCTCTTTCTGCTCCTCCTCTTTCTGCTCCACCACTATTTCCTTCTCATTCTGCCCCTCCTCCTCCTCTTCTTCCTGATTGCAGGGCGGGGCTGACAGGGAATCTTCCTGCGGGAGGGTGGCGGAGAGGGCATACGCCTCGCTCACTTCCTCCCTCACTTCCTCCCTCACTAACAGCTCCTCCTTTGGAATGTCGGATTCCGGAATCTCCTCCGATTCTGGTACGCCATTGGACTCTGGCGCAGCACCTGGCTCCTCCCACTCCAGGGCGTTGCCTTCGTCCTGGAGCTCTGGGGCCAGCTGGGAGTGCACCTCAGTGAAGGTGAGGTCCTGGTCGGGGATGCCCACCGGGGAGAGCTCGATGGAGGCTACGGCGCCCTCCGTGGGCGCCGAGCCCTCCGCCTCGGCTTCATGCGGGCCCTCTGACCCCCGCCTCTATGAAGGGAGGGTTGGAGGGTTAGAGAGAGAATCACTCCTGGCATGTGTGTTTTTGTGTGTGTGTGTGTGTATGTGTGTGTGTGTGTACTTACCTTCCTGATGCTGAAGGTGAGAGGGGACACCTTGAAGAGGCTCTTCTGGTTGTTGGGACTCAGGGTCTTCTTGATCTTGTCTCGTTTCTCCTGAGACACGATCTTGGTGCTGATCTTGGTCATCTTCTTCTCTATGTTCTGTTTGGAGAAGGCCCTCTTCAAGCTGTCCACCTGAAGGACAAAACCAAGATAGTCTTTACCAAGCTCACTCTCTCTTTCTCTCCCTCTCAGTCCCCCACCCTTTCTCTCCTTCACTCTCTCTTTCTCTCCCTCTCAGCCCCCCCACCCTTTCTCTCTTTCACTCTCTCTTTCTCTCCCTCTCAGCCCCCCCCACCCTTTCTCTCCTTCACTCTCTCTTCCTCTCCCTCCCCCTATCCCTCCCTCCATCACCCACCTTCTTCAAGCTGGAGCGTTTGAACTTGTCAGCCCTGGATCTCTCCAGGGGCTCTCCTGAAAGCTCGTGCAATTCCTCCAGCCCCTCCTCCTCATTCTCCGCCTCCAGCCCCACATCCTCGTCCGAGGACAGGTCGATGGTGTGGAGCCCCTCCTCCTGAGAGCGGTTGGCGTCGACCACAACGCCCTTGGACTCCTCCCCCTCCCCCTCCTCCAGCTCATGAGGGAACGGCACTGGCTCCTTCACAAACACACTGGAGGGAATCTCGTTCTCCTCCTACAGGACGAGGGAGAAAGCGGCCCAGAGTGAGAGATGAGGGACAGGAGCAGGGGAAGGGGAAAGAGGGAGGAAGAGGAGGAAGAGGAGCACAGGGAGGGAGAGTGGTAAGCAGGAGCAGAAAGGGCGGGGGCCCAGAGAAGGAGAGGTGGGAACATGAAAGGAGGAGGGAAGAGAAGGGTGAGAGGTGGCACAGGACGAGAGAGGAGAGGAGGACGTTCTTCATTCACATGCCTCTGCTGTGTCCCCACATATAATGACAGAAAACATGTTCTACTTGGCTGAGGAAACAGTGTCTCTCTCTCTCTCTCTCTCTCTCTCTCTCTCTCTCTCTCTCTCTCTCTCTCTCTCTCTCTCTCTCTCTCTCTCTCTCTCTCTCTCTCTCTCTCTCTCTCTCTCTCTCTCTCTCTCTCTCTCTCTCTCATGACAACCAAGCTGCTGGTAACTTTGGAATGCTGACGATGTATAACAAAAGCTTGCGAGTTTCAACACCACTTATTGGATTCCGTTAAACAGGGCAGAGACAGTAGTGGACCTACAAGTCAGTGTGTCTGTTTAGTGATTCTCAAACTGTTGGACTGTGTGTTAGGGGTTGGGTTGTTCAGTGAACGTGTGTGTGTGTGTGGGGGGGTGGCAGTGTTTTATTACTGTAGAGTGAAGATTAGATTGTAGAACGAGGGGAGCCTGGCATGTTTTTATTTTGTGGTGAAATAATCAGCTTTTCTCCCTTTAAAGAGTTAGCACACCCCTCCATATTTGACCCACACAAGGCCAGAAAGTCTCTGCAATGTGGATGGAATGTACAAGTTACACATACACACACCACACACACGGGTGGAAACACAGTCCTACCATGATAAGGATTCTGTGGCTGAGCAAGGCTGCACCATTGGCAACTAAAGTATCACTGATAGATAATGTACGTCACAAAGGACACACACACACACACACACACATGCAGTGGGATGTTGGAAACAAGGCAAAAGAATGGTTAGAAACAAAGGAAGGAAGCCAAAGCATAGCTACACACTCACACACACACACTCACACACTCACACACACACATAGTGGAGGGAAGGAAGCCAAGGCGAGGCAACACTCAAAGTTTCCACCCCGAGTTGGAGGTCTGCCAGACTGGAGGTAAGAGCCACAGAGAGAGGAGAGAGGAGAGTGGAGAGTGGAGAGGAGAGGAGAGAGGAGAGAGAGCAGAGAGGAGAGAGAGGAGAGAGGAGAGAGGAGAGAGGAGAGGAGAGGAGAGAGGAGAGAGGACAGGAGAGGAGAGGAGAGAGGAGAGAGGAGAGAGGAGAGAGGGAAGAAGAAAAAGGAGTGCGGAGCGGAGAAAGAGAGTGGGAAGGAAAGGAGAGCAAAAGTGAGGAGAAAGTGAAGAGGAAGAAGGGAGGGAGAGATGGAAGAGAGAGCAAAGAGGAGATGTGAAAGAATGGGGGACAGAGAAAGAGAGAGGTGCTGAGCGGTGAAGGTGAAAGGGAGAGTAAAGGAGAGAAATAGCAGGCTGACTAGGTGTTGAGGTGAGGTGAAGAGAGAAGTGACTGACTCGAGGAAAATTATGGTGGAGGGGTTAGGAGTGCCACTCCCATCTTGCTGTGCTGCAACTCATATGCACACACAGACACACATAAAGATCCTGGAATGCTAGACATGCTGGAGTTTCGGAATCTTTACCTTCAACGATAACGACTAAGATTCTCACAGCAAGAGCACACTGTCGATACTGCAACATCTCTCTTGATACAAGCGCACACACATACACACATTCACTCGTACACACAACACACAAGCACACTTTGGCCCTGATTTCCTTATTGTCCGGGTAACTTTGTCGTATCTGTCCTCTGAAAGCATGGGGTATGGTCTCAGTCTCTCTGTCACCACACTGCCCTGTTGGGAGGCTTCAATCTGAACTCTGGTCAGAACTGAACGTCAAAAAGCCAAATTATTCTAAAACCCTCTCGTTCTAGAACACCTCATTCCAGAACACCACATACTCATCCTACGACACCTCCTCCAAATTGCAGAACACCCCCTCTTTGTGGAACATCTCCCCCTCCTCCTTCTATTAAACCTCCTCCTTCTGGAACACCTCCTCATTCCGGGGCTATCAAGAGCCCTCTGGCCAGCTGGTGTGGGGAGAGCCAACAGCTCACTGAAATACCATTGATAGGGAGCATGGATGATGGATGTATGTGTGTCTGTTTGTGTGTGTGTGTAGATCACATGGTAATGGGATGATTTCAGCCTTACAGCACTGGAACAGCCTGTAAGGCAGGAAAGTTTAAACCACTCAGTAAGTCATCCCTCAAACACACACACACACACGCAAACACAGACCTTCCGTTCTCTTGTCATCAGAGCAGAGAAACCCCTGAGGGAGGAATTTCCTGATAAGGTTCAGAGGAATGTCCCACCTGAAACAGCCTGGCCCCTCAGCCGTCTGGTACGAGCTACCTACCTCCACCTGAGTTACGCTCTCATACCTGTAACGTGAGCTCACTCTCTGTGGTGCCTCTACAACACATCTGTTGTGTCTATGGTTGGCTGGGTGGGAGATACCTGGCCTTTAGCTTCTGTTGCTTCCAAGTGTCCTAAAGTAGTAACAGAGCTTAGCAGTACCCAGGCTTTGTCACTGTAATTTAGCGTGGCATAGGTCTAGCTGTGGCATTCAGCGCAGCACAAGTGTGTGTTTGATTATGTTTGTGTGTTTGCTTAGGTGTGACACCAAATGAGCATAGCACAAGTTATCTGTTATCATTGTTTACCATGAGTCACACTCTGCTACTACAATTCAGCTTAGCATTAGCCACACCAATGTTCCAGTAACACTGTTGCTAACCTAGCTGCATTGTCTCAGGTATTGAGTAATCACACATGCAATTTATTTATTTTTTGCGTCAGTAGGGAGTTGTATCCTGTGGCTGAATCTTGTTTACTTGTTTAACACCTCAAAAATCTCCTGCGTGTACAGAATGATGCATGAGCACTGTACACGAAACACACACACACACACACACACTGACAGGACAGTATGGTATCTCTCCGTACCACGCTCAGTGGGTAGTTCTCCTCTTACTGTTATGGTAAGAGGAGAAGACTGAGAGAGTCCAGATGTCTCCCTCACAGTTTGTCTTAAACAGGTGTATGTATAGACAGAGTGTGTGAGTGGAAATGAGTTGGTGCACGTTTCTTTTATTCTAACATTATTGCCCAATCGAACTAGCTAGGCAGGTTTATTTAAATTTGTCTTTCTCTTTGTTTTCTGTTTCTCTCTGTTGTTCTCTGTTTCTCGCTGTCTCTCCATTTTGATGTATTTCTTTTTCCACATTCTCTATCTCTCAATCTTACAAACAAAAACAAATTTCCGATTTTTTTATTTGAATGCTGATCAAGTGTGTGTGTGACGGAAACTGGCAAAGTAATGGTAAACATGCCGCAAGGAGAGAGAGAGAGTGTGTGTGTATGTGTGTATGTGTATGTATGAAAGAGAGAGAGAGAGAGAGAGAGAGAGAGAGAGAGAGAGAGAGAGAGAGAGAGAGAGAGAGAGAGAGAGAGAGCAGGAGAGAGAAAGAGAAAGAGTTTGTAGAGCTTGGCAAAGGCCAACATATTGAGACAAAGACAGCTTTTGTCTGATGTTGAGGGCATATCTGTGTGTTTGTATGTGTAGAGGACAATAATATTGGACACCCAACCCTCCACACACATACAGAGAGGGACGGAGGGAGAGAGTTAGAAAGAGGGATTGATGGAGATAGAGAGAGAGAGAGGGGGGGGTGAGAGGGGGAGAGAGAGAGTGATGAGGTTGTGGAGCTTCACTGATGGGGAACCACATTCCTCACTACACATGTAACCATGACAACCAAACCCCTCCCCAACCAATCAAATTTATCCCTACAGGCTACCCCAAACATGGCCCCTGACACACCCACAAGACGCATTCACACTACACACACATACACACACACACACACACACACACACACACAGGCACGCACGCATCCCTTGGGATGATTTGGCTTGTAAATACTGCTCTTTGCATGGGAAGCATGGGAGCCATTAGCATCCACATGAACTGTTGAAAACAATCAGAAAATACACTCTAGCGTGCCTGAGTGTGTGTTTGTGTGTATGTGTGTGTGAGTGTATGAGTGTGTGTATATGGGTGTGTGTGTAAGACAGTGTTTTACTCCCCTCTAACCCACTATATTTCACACACCCCTCTGGTATTTACCCTGACTCAGAGGAATGGCGCTGGTTGTCTCTGCCTGCCTCTGCCCCCCTGACACACACACACACACCCACACACACATGCGCAACGTTATTAGACTCAGTTCAAGATCAAAACAACTTTCATTGAACCCCAGTGGAGATAATTGAAGCTAACTGAAGCATGGTTGTTAGGCTCAAGATCCCCCTCATTGTTATACAGGATTCCACTAATAGGGAATGACTGAGGTAAACAGGCCCTCTTTCTCTCTGCCCCCCCCCCCCCACACACACACACACCCTGAGATGTTTATTCTTTACTGTGTCAATGGAAAGACTAGTAGTGTGTGTTTGTGTGTGTGTGAGTTATCTCTGTCTGCTGAATGGGCCCCAGGAGTGTGGAGGAATTATAACTTCACAAAGACAATGGAAAACACCCTCACCCTCTTCTCTCCCCACCTCTCTCTCTCTCCCCCCCAACTTTATCTCACCCTCTTCCTCTTTATATCTCCACAACTCTTTCTCCTCTTCTTTCTCCCTTTCTAACTTCTTCCCCTCCCTCTCTCTCTCTCTCTCTCTCTCTCTCTCTCTCTCTCTCACGCACACACACTTGTTCTCCCCATCTCTCTCCCCCCACTCCTCCCTTCGGTCTCTCTCCAGGACTGTTCAGACAGTGTTCTCTGGAGGGTAAAGATAGCCATATTAGGACATGTAGTTAAAATGCTACATCCACTCACTCCACAACACAGCTCAATAAGGAGAGAGCGAGAGAGAGAATAGGATAGAGAGATAATGGGCAGCTTTTAAAGAAGAGAGGGTGGGAAGGTAGGATTAAAAGTCGACAGACTTTCATCCATCCATCAGTGGATGTACACAGTAGCAGGTGCTGGAGATTAGGGTTTGCTCTGTCAATCAAAGACAGAACAACTGGGACATTTCTCTCTAGGGTGTTAGCAGTTGTAGTTAGCAGTTGGAACGTGGTCAGCCTGACCCAGTAAGCAAACCTTGGTCACTATGTACAAACGACTTCATCTCTCTGATGAAGTCAGAGAGATGAAGCATTCTAGAAGCATTCTTATTTGAGCTGAAACGACTGCCAGTTCTAAATATAGAGAGACATTGGTGAGAAAGAGAGAGAGAGAGAGAGAGAGGGTGAGGATCAGAGAAAGACGGAGAGAGAGAGAGGGAGAGAGAGATGCTGCCCAAAGTTAAGGAATGTGCAGATTCGTTCCAAGGACGCTGCTTATTAAAACCTATATGTGTGTGTATGCCTGTGTCAGTGTGTGTGTGTGTGTGCATCAGTAGGCCTCCAGCGAGAAAGAATATCGCTAAAAAGTTCTCTGCAGTGTTAGAAGTGTCACATACACTCTAAACTGTTTGACTTCTTGGTTGAGTTGGAGAATATACTGAACAAGAGATCACACTGTACACACTACTACACTATACACACTACACACACCACACACACTACACACACCACACAACTACACTATACACACTAAACACACCACACACACTACACACACCACACACTACTACACTATACACACGTCTCTTTTTCCAGACCTCTTGTCCTCCTAACTGACTCCCGACTCTTCCACTGCCACACCCTACTTGAGCCACAGGGAACACCCCCCACCCCCCCCTCTGTCTCTCTGTGCCTCAAGCAGACATGCTTTCGTTCTCTCTCCGTCTCTGCCCTCCTCCCTCTTTCTCTCCATGGAAGTATTGAGTCACAAACTGACTGGAGTAACACACACACTCACACAGACACAGTACACACACATACACTGGCACACACATAGACAGATGTACACACACACACACATAAACAAGGACAAAATGTCAAATCCTGATAGGCAAATCACATACATGTGTGTTCATGTTCTAACGTAATTCGCTTCTCTTGAAGAACTTTGGCCACGCCCACCACAGTTCTCATCAAAATGAAGGTATCTCCTTTCATCTCTCTTTGCATCTCTCTGTCTCTGTTTACCTGTCTTTTTTCACTTTGCCTTTCCCTCTCTTTCAATCCATTCATCGGTCTTTATCTCTCTTTCTCTTTACCTCTGCAATCTGACCATGCTTTCACCCAGAAGGCAAGTTCCCATGAACAAGATCAAATGTGTGACTCACAAGCATACAATCTTTATCTCTCTGTCTCTCACTCGTAAAACTAAAATTGTCGGCCCTCACACACACACACACACACAAAAAAAAACTGCACTGACCTGGAATATAAGCACTTTGAAGTTGTTTCTCTTCAGCAGGTGGGCGTGGTTGGCCTCCAGTTTCTTCACCTGCCCAGCCTGACGCTCCATCCTGTCTCGAACCTGGAACACACACACACACACACAGGTCAAACACAACCAAGGATCTTTCTTTCTCACTGTTTTTCAAAAAACACTCAACCCCCCTCCTCCCCCCCTCACACACACACCAACCCTCTATCCATGCATTCTCCTCACCTCTTTCATGGTCACAGAGACTTTGCGGCTCTTGTCCAGCAGCTTGCTGACGGTGTTGGAGGTGTGTGTGTGGCTCTTGGACAGCTTGGTCATGTCCGCCTGGATCCCTCTCACAGCGCCCTCCATCTCTGCCTGACGGCCCTCCATCTTGTGCTGGTTTTCCTGGACGGTGTCCAGCATGTTCACCAGCTTGTCCAGCAGGGTCAGCACCGTGATGGCGTTGACCGGGCCAGAGTTGACTGTGGCTGGGTTCATCCCAGGGCCGGACCCCTCCTTGATGGTGGGACTTCCAGGAGCTCCATGGTCGGAGCTAGCGTTGGCTGCTCCGCTGCCCGAGGGTGTGAAGCTGTGGCTGGGGAAGGGTGGGTCTGGCTCTGGGCTGGGGACCACGAGATCTTGGCTCTGGTGCGTGCTCACCATGCTGCTTCTCTCTGCCTGGACGGAGTCTTCACACATAGCTGGCTCTGCTCAGTCTAGGTACACACCGTCACACAAGCAGCAGACACACACACACACACAGAAAAAAGCTCTACCCTCTCTCTCTCTCCTTCCCTCTCTCTCTCTCCTGGGTGTGTGAGAGAGTGGCCGTGTGTGTTCCGAATTACGTTGTTTGCTTTGCAGTCGAGCTGGAGGTTTGGCTCCGGAGTTTTCCACCCCTCTCCCACTTGTTGTTCCTGGGGAAAACTTTCCTGTGTTCAGCCTGCAGTCCCCACCCCTTTTTTCAATCACCCTCTCTCTCTCTCTCTCTCTTTCTCTCTCTCTCTCTCTCTCTCTCTCTCTCTCTCTCTCTCTCTCTCTCTCTCTCCTCTTTCTTACTTTCTTACTCCCTTTCTCTTATTTCTCTCTCTCTCTCTCTCGCTCCTCTGACTCACACAACCAGAGCAGCTTTGCCCCCGAGTTAAAAGCCTCTCCCACAGCGAGAAGGAGGAGCCTGTTGCCACGGCAGCAGACCCAGCCCAGCACTTTCGAGTGTGTTTGTGTATGAGAAAGGGACAGGGAGGGAGAGTGAATTGTGTGTGTTCTTTGAAGACATCTTTACAGTATATCACATTCTTCAGGAAAAACAACATCTGTTTCACTCTTGCTGGCGATAGGTCTCACTCTGACAGTGTGTGTGTGTGTGTGTGTGTGTATGTAGGGTATGGGACCATGTTTAAACAGTGAAGTCATCTGTGCCAGAGTGGAACCTTTTCCTAGTATCCCTGCTTAGAGAGAGAGAGGTGTCTACTGTCTAGTATGACCCACTGTGACCCACTGTAACAGACAGGACACACACACACACACACACACACACACACACACAGTGAGCTCCCCTGAGGGGAAGGAAGAGAGAGGTGACATCACAGAGGTTCCACACAACAATACAGTGAGCAGGAAACCAGAAACATTATGGCCTTTCAGCATGTGTGTGTGTGTGTGTGCGTGCAATGCATACTGTGAAAACATGGGCTGATGGGAACGGAAGAGATACTATCCCTAACCCCTGACCTTCACACACCCTACATAGACACACACACAAACACACACAGTCTCACAAACACAATCTCAATCAACACATACAGCTGCAATGTGCATCACACACACACACACACATGCACACACACACATGCAGGCACGCACATACATGCATGTGCCACACCTTAGAGCTCAGGCCTTTTTGATACATTATTCTTCAGCAAGAAATCCCAGCCTGGGGAGCTGTGTTTGAATGAAGTAGGGAAGGAACAAGGAGGGGAGTGAAAGAGGGAGAGCGGTAAGGAGCGAGGCAGTGAGGGATGGGAGGAGGGGGGGTAAAGAGAGAGGGGGGAGAGAGGGGTTGGAGAGAGAGGGGGTTAGAACGAGTGTTAGGAGAAAGGGATGGACGTAATGAGTTATGGACAGAGGGAGAGAGAGAGAGAGAGAGAGAGAGAGAGAGAGAGAGAGAGAGAGAGAGAGAGAGAGGGCATGTCTTTTCTCACTTCCCCCAGTACTGTGTACCCTGGAGAGATGGAACGGAGCGTGAGGGTAAAACGATGAAGGGGAGGAGAGGAGGAGAAAAGGGAGGGGAAGGGTGGAAAGGGAGAGGAGGAAAAAGGGTAGGAGGGGGAATGGGGAAGAAATGCAGTAAAAGAGCATTTCTGTTTGGGATGGCACTACACACGCTCACGGGAAGGGAGGGGTGGAGGATGAGGAGGGAGGGAGGGGTGGAGGATGAGGAGGGAGGGAGGGGTGGAGGATGAGGAGGGAGGGAGGGGTGGAGGATGAGGAGGGAGGGAGGGGTGGAGGATGAGGAGGGAGGGAGGGGTGGAGGATGAGGAGGGAGGGAGGGGTGGAGGATGAGGAGGGAGGGAGGGGTGAGGAAGAGGAGGGAGGGAGGGGTGAGGAAGAGGAGGGAGGGAGGGGTGGAGGATGAGGAGGGAGGGAGGGGTGAGGAAGAGGAGGGAGGGAGGGGTGGAGGATGAGGAGGGAGGGAGGGGTGAGGAAGAGGAGGGAGGGAGGGGTGGAGGATGAGGAGGGAGGGAGGGGTGAGGAAGAGGGGGGGGTTTAGAGATGGGGGGGGCGGGGTGAAGGTGGGGCTGAGGAAGCTTAGGGGGATGAAGGTTAAATTCCAGAGGCAGGTGGAGAGTGAACTGGAAATGTGTGTGTGTATTTGAGTGTGTGTGTGATCGGTATCTGGAATACCGGGGTGTCCCAGTGGGACGTCTTTCCGTGCGCAGCCAGAGCACCCAGGTCCACACACACACACACACAAACGCACACTATCTTCGGTCTGTGTGGAGATGGCTCCTGATATGAGCTCTGACCCAGAGGTGTTACATTTTTGGCCCCCATGACAACATATTCCACTGGGCCCCTCTGAAACATGTTGACCAAAGGAGGCCATATAACCTCTACACCTCTCCAGACCCAGCTGGGGCACTTTATTCAGTCTTGATGCTTTAGATTACACATGTCAAAAACATACTCTGATACCTGAACTGTTATCAATGAGGTGATACTGATTAGATACAGCAACAGCATAATATATGCCTGTAATCTCAATATACTGTTTGAGTGTGTCTCTTCAGATGGAGAGATGCCTTCAGGATAATTTGGTCTCAGATATGAACGCAACACCACTTGAATAAGACTTTATAGATCCAGGCCAGATTCAATTCACTGATATGGACTGAACTGGACTAACTGAACTGGCACCAATTCTATACTGTAACAGAAAATGCACTGGGTGTCTGAGCAACATTGTCACCCAGTGGTCATGATGAGTCACTACAGCATGCACACAAACTCGCAGCCACACAGGGACACACACAGGAAGGCCTAAATCAAACACTCTTGGGATCTTGGGAAACAAACATTTATTTACACGGCGGCCATGATTGTAAAGACCACTTGTTAAGAGTAACATCAACATCATTCAGAACATCAACAGTGGAGAAGTGTGTGTGTGTGTGTGTGTGTGTGTGTCAGATGAGACGTGTGGCAGTGCGTAGTGTGCTGTCCGTGCTGTAGGCTGCCACATTCTGCGTATTGGCTGACTTCCTGTCCTTGGGAGGGCACTTCCTGTTACAAACCAATGAAGACAAGTCATTGAATGAAGTATATGAAGAAATATCCAAAATTGGGTTATGGTTATCTGTGTGTGTCTGTAACTGTGTGTATTTGTATGTGTGTGTCTGTGTACATCTATATGCGTGTTTGCATTTCTATGTTTGTGTGTTTGTGTGTGTATGTGTGTGAGAGAGTGTGTTCTCACCTTGTGAAACACAACACAACCAGAGTGATGATGGTGATCTGCAGAGCTCCAATAACTGAAGCAATAAGGATGTAGCGGACACGACCAGACCCAGGAACCACAAACACCATGCTGCGGTCCCTCTGGTCACACTGGAGCCCACTGAACCCTGGGTGACAGCTACACACACACACGTGTTTGTTGTTCTGTGTGTGTGTGTGTGTGTGTATGCGTGTCTGTGTGTGAGTGTGTGTTTACCTGCAGGAGGGTACAGCCAGATTACCGTGGTATTCACACTCCCCGTGGACACAGTAGTGCTTGTGTGTTTCCTGGCAGGAGATGCGGCCCCCCCCTCTGTACGAACCCCCCATCCCCCCTCACACGCTCGTCTGAAAAAACATCCACGTTAACAATCACTTCAGAAATTGTATGAAAGTGAGAGAGAAAGAGAGCGATAGGGGGAGAAAGAGAGAGAGAGTCACAAGGGTAAGAGTGTGTGTGTATGTGATAGAGAAAGGTAATTTGGGTGTGAGGGTGTTACCATGGCAGCGGCCCAGGTGCTTGACCTCAATCCTCTCCTGCCTCTGACAGGACACCTCCTTCACCTGGCAGGGGTTGTCATAGGAACGGCCGTCTGATGCACACACAGGGTTAAAACTGATGTAGGAGCAGTCCATGTTACACACACACCTGGAGAAAGAGAACAGTGAAACCTGTGTGTGTGTGAGGGAGATATTTCCTTTTCATACACCTTCCCTCCCTCTTTCACCAGCTCTCATTTTAGCTCCTTAATCGTTATATCCTCCACTCTGTCTTTCTCTCACTATAACCCTCCAAACGTTTTTAACACGCACTCACTTTCTCTCTTCTTAATCCCTCTTTCACTCCATCCCTCCATTCATCCGTCTGGTCATTCCTCCATCCCTCCCTCTCTCCATCCCTCTCTCCATCCCTCTCTCCATCCCTCTCTCTCTCATCCCTGTCTCCATCCCTTTCTCCATCCCTCTCTCTCTCCATCCATCCCTCTCTCCATCCCTCTCTCTCTCCATCCATCCCTCTCTCCATCCATCCCTCTTTCCACCCGCCCCACCTCACCACACATCTTCGTCATCAATGTCACACTCAGCTCCAAACTGGCAGATCTCACACGAGGAGGGGTCTGCCTGGGCTACACCCCCTTCAGCCAAGGCTTCTGATAGGAGGAGGGGATAGGTTAGACACACCCAAACACTTAGTGAAGGGAAAAAGAGAGAGAAGAGAGGGAGGGCGAGAAGATAATACAGACCTGGTGGGGATGCTTCAACCTCACGATCATCATCACCAGACCCAGAGCCAGAATCTGGAAGAGGAGTCACATTCACAAACACACAAACTGGTTTTCTCAACATATAGAATTGTATATGAGATACTCCATGCACAGTGTATATGAGAGAACACACACAGTAAGAGTGGTGGGACTTTACCTGCGGGGCAGTGACCCAGTGAAGCGGCCTGTATCTCTGTCTGCAGTTTACAAGACGCCCGACGTAACAGACAGTCATTCTGATAAGTCTGACTGTCTGAGCCACAGACTGGAGACACGTCCTCACCGCACTGTGGAAGGGGAGGGGCACCGACAGAGGGAGGGGGGGAGGGGGGAGGAGAGGATGAACTTCAAATAAATGGTTATGGTGGTGTTGTCTTCAGCATGGTAGTGGAAGACTGTGTGTGGGATTGTGCGTGTGTGTGTGTGTGTTAAATGGGAGCAGCGTGACTCCTCTGACGAGAACAGAGACTCTTTGTCCTCTCACGGTAAAAATATAACACGGAAATGTCTATGAAGAAAAATGTGTCTGAGCGGATGTGTGTATTCTATGTGTGCTTGAGTGTGCTCTCTGTTTGTATGTTTGAAAGAAATTTGAAACAAACTAAACACAGAAGATTTTCGATGCTTTAGGAAAGAAGGGTGGAGAGGGGCATTCTCACACTCACTGGACCAGAGAAAAGGGAAGGAGGGAGAGGGGGAGGAAACAGAGGAAGAGATGAAAGTCTTACCTTGAAGTCACAGATGCAGGTGACGGTCTCTCCGATCTTCACACACTCTCCCTCAAATTGACACGAGCCAGGAGCACACTCGAATATGTCGGATTCCCCCTCCTCAAAAACCTGACCACACACACACACATACCAATACATACAAATGCATGCCACCCCCCCCCCCCCCACACACACACACACACACACAAGGCCTACATTTAGATACCTAGGCCACTGTTTAAAAAGACATCCAGTACATATATATACCTCCAATGTTAGCCAGTGCTCTACTGTCAGCTAATACATCAGCCACTGATCCTACAGTGTGACCCTGGTGTCACCTTCTAATGTTTCACCTTGGAGACACCATGACTCCTCCTTCACAGCAGCAGAGAAAACATCCACTGTGGCCCAGACAGGCCACGGTACCTGCTGGCCGTGTGTGTGTGTGTGTGTGTGTGTGTGTGGTGTGTGTGTGTGTGCGCTCTGTAAGACTGATGGCTGGGCCGGAATAGCTGCACCATTAGGAGGGTTGTTATTTTTACTTACCATTAATCTCTGGCTTCAGAGGAGAGAAAGGACGAGAGGGGAGGAGATGAAGAAAGGGGAGATGAGGGGAGGAGATGAAGAAAGGGGGAGATGAGGGGGAGGGGAAAAGAAAGGACAGGAGAGGAGAGGAGGGGAGGGGTATATATGGTGCATCTTCTGGAATATGCTTTCCTTCTTGTATGGCATGATACTGCAAAAACTGGATGGCATTGAGAAAATAAATTAAACTACCTGTTCTTGTATATGTGTCCACTACTTACCGGAGCAGTTCGATCCGCTGGGGGTCTGGCAGTCGCTGAGTGAGCTCGTGGGGAAGGCATCGAGGGGTCTCATCGCTGGTAGAAGCGTCACCGTCAGAGCAGTCAGCCAAACAAATACGACCGGAGTACCCATCCACATAGACGGGCTGTTGCGTTCATGAGCACCTGCTCGCTGAATCATCTCATGTACAAAATTCTTGAAATCGTATGACATGGATTAGTGTGACCGAAAACTTAACCGCGGCTGAGAAAACATATTTTGTGAGAGACAGCGGTGCGTCCCATATTGCT
>NC_085038.1:4265051-4280051 GCF_963692335.1 Osmerus eperlanus
GGCATTATGCTAGGATAGGATAGAATACAATAGATTGGATGGAAATTCAATGTAACATTGTTGTAAACAACCCTATTCGTACTTAACACATTTGTTTTTGGCTTCACATAAAACGTAATTAAAAAAAGTTAAATATACATCGTCACATACATGACCTACATCATTACCACCGTCCCCCAAAAATCTAGATACTCAGAAGTATTTTTTCAAGAAAAACTTTTTGTCACCATTCTTTATTGGACAGTGGACTTACCCTTGTCTACCAGAGGGGGGCAGAAATGTGCCCCCCTGTGAGTCACATTTGCTACCGCAGCCGCAACAGAGGAAGAAAACAAGGAACAAGTGATGAACGAGCTAAGCTAGCTGTCTAGAAACAGCAACACAGAGAAATAAACACCCCACGGTGTGTGGGGCAAAACCATGGCGTTCATAACAGCAAACTGGAATCCGCTCGGGGAGGCGTTTTACAGGTTTGAATTACGAACGTTATTGCGTTAACCTGATAGCCTAATGATATTATTAAATGCTAGCATTAGCATTCCATGACTGGCTTGCTTGCTCACCACATCACATGACAGTCATCAACAAGGCTACTGTAGCTATCCTATCATTCGAAATCATGGAAGCCTAAATCGTCAACATAAACACTGTACAATATGAAAGGCACTTGGCACCCATGTTTGCACGTTAATCAAGTGATAGGTTGAACCGTTTTGAAACGAACGCTAAAACGTTTGCTTACAGTACTGCAAGTCAACAAGTTTACAAATGAAGCTATGTGGTTAGCTTGCTAACGGCCAGTTGCTTGTCTTCTAAAGCAGGTGCCACTCCTACAGATAGCTAGGCAACCACCATAATCCTTCAAGAGAGGATGCTAAGTTTTGTATAAGAAATAATTGTGTTATTAGACATGTACCCTGATGTATTAGGTGCATCTGATGCATCTCTTATTCACAGCTTAATTTAATGTGGCGCTAGCTACACACTTTCTGAATCAAATCAACTTAACTGTCTGCGCGTGTGTTTGTGTGCGTGGCTGACAGGAAAATCGAGCTGTATGAGATGGGCTGGAGTTTGCGGGATGGTTTGAAGGACTGTCTAGTGGCAGCTGCCCCTTATGGAGGACCAATAGGTGAGTAATACACACACAGTAGTTATGTACGCAATGTTGGTGCTCTTTCAGATGTCAGACTTATTAAAATGAGCATCTCTAGGAGAAATTATGCTCTCCTTTACTTTGTCTCTCCTCGTTTCGTCACCTCCCCCTCTCCTGTTCCAGCCCTGCTGAAGGAACCCCAGAGACGTTCTCCCAGCTCTCGTCCTCAATTAGAGATCTACTCCTCATCAGGCTCCTCCATGGCCAGCTTCCCGGTACACATTCACACACACCCAGTCACTCACTTTCACACACACACACACATACACACACACATAAACTCTACTCCGTCTTTGTTTACTTTTCTTTCTCTACTACACCACCCTACACATATCATTTCTGTCTACACACACACACAGCTACAAGGCTGACCCCTGTCCTCCTGTCTGCAGTGGAAGAGTGGTCCGGTGTGCCAGCTGGGCTGGACTGTGTGTGATGACCTGCTGTGCATCCAGGAGGACGGAACCGTTCTCATATACGACCTGTTCGGAACCTTCAAGAGACACTTCAGCATGGGCAACGTGAGCATGCACTGCTGCAGCACAGCTAGCTACAGATAGTTAGCTAGGTCTAGCGAATGAACGTAGAAATGGGCAATGAACAGTAGTAAGTTAGTTACCTAGTTAGTCATTAAGCTAGTAGTTGGTAGCTACCGAGATAGAAAGCAGTAAACTAGTAGTAGTAAGCTGATAAGTGGGAATCTAGTAATTAGTAAAGAGCAATCTAGGAATTTGAAAGCTATTAGCTAATCAGTAGTGAGCTAGTAAGTAGCAAGTTGGTGGTCAGGATTCTCCTATGTTCCCTGTTCTAGGAGGTGACCCAGTACCAGGTTCTGGAGTCCAAGGTGTTCCACTCGCCTTACGGAACCGGCGTTGCCATAGTAACGGGGGCCTCACGGTTTACCCTGGCAACGAACATCGACGACCTGAAGTTGCGGAGGCTCCCTGAAGTTCCGGGTACGTGTGTGTGTGTGCACGCGTGTGTGTGTAGTTGTGCAAGGCAGTGATTGTTTTAATTCACGTATTCCACCAGGCCTCCAGGGGAAGCCTTCCTGTTGGGCGGTGCTGACTCAGGACAGACAGAGCAAAGTGCTGCTGGCCAACGGGGCTGATCTATACATACTGGACAACACAGCCTGCACTGCTGTGGTGAGACGCACACACACGGACGCACACACACAGACTCACTGTAACCACACATTCTGGAAATGGTTTATTCCAACCCCTGTAGCTTAAACTACGTGTGTGTGTATCAGACCCCGCCAGGCCTCTCTCCTCAGGCCAGCAGCATCCTTCACATGGCGGTGTCCTTCAGCTACAAGTACCTGGCTCTCTTCACTGACTCTGGACACGTGTGGATGGGAAGCTCCAACCTGAAGGTAAGTCCTCATGTCTCAAGCACACCAGCAACCCTGCTCTTTACCATGGAGAGGGTGTTTTGTATGTGTTGTAGGAATGGTATTTCTAATGTTTAGTGTCTAATGTCTTGTTATTGGGCTTTAGAACAAGATCAGTGAAGTGGAGACTAAAGTCAGGACACCCCCAAAACAGATGGTCTGGTAGGTTCAGTTCTGTGTTTGTGTGGGGGTGTCTGTCTGTGTGTGTGTGCAAATGTGTATGTGTATCTCAAATGATTAACTGTCTTGAGTGTGTGTGTGTGTGTGTGTGTGTGTAGGTGTCGGAGGCCCAAGAGCCGGCAGGCTTCAGTGGTCATCATGTGGGACCGGCTCCTCCTAGTGGCCGGGGAGTGTAAAGACACCATCCAGTATCCTTCAGCACAGACACGCCACATGATATAAGCTGTGTGTGAGAACTGTGTGTGCTTCTGTTTGTGTGCATGGCATTTTTGTATGTGTGAGTGTGTGAACATGTGTATGTGTGTTTGGATCCTGACCGTGGTGCAGATACCCCCTGGAGGAGGAGTGTGTGTTGGTGGCAGAGCTGGACGGGGTGAGGCTCGTGGGCGGGGCCAGACACGAGCTGCTCCAGGAAGTGCCTGCTGCCTGCGAGGACATCTTCAAGATCGCCTCCATGGCTCCTGGAGCTCTGCTGCTGGAGGCACACAAGGAGTACGAGGTGTGTGTGTACTTGTGTACGTGCGTGTGTGTGTGTGTGTACTTGTTTATGTGCGTGGGAGTCAGATGGCTGAGCGGTTAGGGAATCGGCTATTAATCAGAAGGTTTCCGGCCGTGCAAAATGACGTTGTGTCCTTGGGCAAGGCACTTCACCCTACTTGCCTCGGGGGAATGTCCCTGTACTTACTGTAAGTCGCTCTGGATAAGAGCGTCTGGTAAATGACTAAATGTACATTTAGTCATTTACCAGACGCTCTTATCCAGAGCGACTTACAGTAAGTACAGGGACATTCCCCCCATTTTTGTATGAATATTTATATAGATGTGTTAGTTTTACAGAAGTTTAAATGATTGAAGAAAACCACTTATAAAATGAGGACTGCTACAATAAGTGTGTGTGTGTGTATACTGTGTGTGCTGCAGAAGTCCAGCCAGAAGGCAGATGAGTACCTGAGAGAGATCAAGGAGCAGAGTGTGCTGGGAGAGGCAGTGAGGCAGTGTGTCGAGGCAGCTGGGTACGAACATGAACCAGACACCCAGAAAACACTGCTGAGGGTGAGAGACTGGCTCTGTTTGTCTTTCGGTTTCTCTCTCTCTCTCTCTCTCTCTCTCTCTCTCTCTCTCTCTCTCTCTCTCTCTCTCTCTCTCTCTCTCTCTCTCTCTCTCTCTCTCCCCCTCCCTGGCTTTCTGTGCCTCTCTGTCTCTCTCTCCCCCTTTCTACCTCTGTCTCACTCTGTCACACATTCTCTCATACTTCCCTCATACCTCACCCTTTCTCCATCTCTCGATATCTCTCTCTCAGTTTACCTTCCTCTCTTTTCTAGCGCTTGTATAACGCTGTCAGTAAAAAACGCCTGTTCTCCCCCCTCCCTCCTCCAGGCGGCCTCCTTTGGGAAGTGCTTCCTCAGTAACTTCCCTCCAGATCAGTTTGTCAGCATGTGCAGAGATCTGCGAGTGCTCAACGCTGTCAGAGACTACAACGTGGGAATCCCCCTCACTCACTCACAGTATCCTTCCTGGTTAACACACACACACAGCATCCTTTATATCCAACACAGACACACACACACACACACACACTCCTTTGCGTTGAACACACACACACGTTTGCCATAATCCGTAACAGCCTCCACAGATACAAACAGATGACAGTTCAGGTCCTCATTGACAGGTAAGAGATCATAATGTCTGTGTAATGTACCTGTGTGTGCATGTTGGAGTGTGGGGTTGTGTTTTCTGTGTGTTAAATGTGTGTGTGTTAACTGTTTGGTGTGCAGGTTAGTGTACCGTAAGCTGTATCCTCTGGCTATTGAGATCTGTCGCTACCTGAAGACTCCAGAGTACCAAGGCGTCAGCAGGGTACTCAAGCACTGGGCCTGCTGCAAGGTGTGTTTCTCTGTGTGTGTGTGTGGTTTCTTTAGTCTTTTGCTACTTGTGGTTATTAAAAGTCTACATCTTGTTGCTTGCGTGTCAGGTCCAGCAGAAGGAGGAGGCTGATGATGTCATAGCGCGTGCTGTGAGTGTGAAGCTGGCCGAGGCTGCAGGAATCTCCTACTCTGAGATCGCCACCAGGGCCTACGAGTGTGGCAGGACGGAGCTGGCCATTAAGGTGTGTACTCACACACACACACACACACATAATTAAGGTATTGTGACACAGCCAGCTATAACTGATTACTTTAAATAATTAGAAACAGTCAATAGGAACAAACTGACCCTCCCTCTCTGTACTGTAGTTGTTGGAGTTTGAGCCTCGTTCAGGAGAGCAGGTTCCTCTGCTGCTGAAAATGAAGAGGAGCCAGCTGGCTCTCAGCAAGGCTATCGAGAGTGGAGACACAGACCTGGGTACACACACACACACACACAAACATACACACATTATTCAATCCATCTCTCCACTCATGCCATTGTTTGATCAGATTATCACCAATGAGCATGCTATACTGAGCAAATACTGATGTGGGTGTGTGTGGGTGTGTGTTAGTTTACACAGTGGTCACATACCTGAAGAACGAGATGAACAGAGGAGATTTCTTCATGACACTCCGGAATCAACCAGTCGCCCTCAGTCTCTACAGACAGGTACGTTCGCACACACACACCCCTACACACACATTTGTGTTACCTCTGTCCATGGTGAAGCATACTGTATTGGTTATTATGTGTGTGTGTGTGTGTGTCAGTTCTGTAAGCACCAGGAGCAGGACACTCTAAAGGACCTCTTCAACCAGGATGATGACCACCAAGAGCTGGGCAACCTGTATGTGAAGGCCAGCTACAAGGAGAAGGTACACACACCTCACACACAACCACAACCTTTACTCACAGTCAAGCACACACATTTTAAGCCAAGTTATATGATACAGTCTGTAACAAGGTAGTGTGTAACACTCCTTGCATTGTGTGTGTGTGTAGAGGCTGGAGGCTCGCTTCTCTCTGCTGCAGAGTGCTGTGGACGAGTACAACAAGGCCAAGAATGAGTTTGCTGCCAAGGTGACGCACACACACACACACACTGTCTTCCTCCTCCTCAAACCCACTCACTTTCTCCTTCACTTACTCTCCCTCCATACCTCATTTCCTCCATCTCTCTCTCCCTTACTCTTCCTCTCCCTACCCCCCCCAAGGCGACAGAGGAGGAGATGAAGCTGCTGCGTTTGCAGCGGCGTCTGGATGAGGAGAAGGGGGAGGCTCTGCTGGGCCTGTCTGTCCAGGAAACCCTGGAGGGCCTGCTGGCCTCCAACCTGCACAAGCAGGCCGAGCAGCTCTACAGAGACTTCCGGGTGCCCGACAAGAGGTGTGTGTGTGTGTGTGTTATCCCACCGGTCAAGCCTCTGTCATTACTAGATAGTGTATATTTTTATTTATGGTAGTCGCATGCTGATGATGTCACTGTGTTAGTCCTGTTCTGATGATGTCACTGTGGGCAGGTACTGGTGGCTGAAGTTGAAGGCCCTGGCAGAGAAGGAAGACTGGGAGGAGCTCGAGAAATTCGCCAAAAGCAAAAAGTCTCCTATAGGCTACCTGGTGGGAACTCTACAGATTATTTTTCTCATCCTAAGTGTCCATTCACTGTCTCTTTCTTACCTCCTCTCTCTCTTTTCCCACTCCTCCTCCAGCCGTTTGTCGAGGTGTGTATGAAACACCACAACAGGCACGAGGCCAAGAAGTACGTCTCCAAGGTGACGCCGGAACAGAAGGTCAAAGCTCACCTGGCAGTAGGGTGAGTGGAGGACTTAAAGAGGGCTCTCTGTAATATTGTTAGTTAAGTTACATTTCACATTTACCGTTCTGAGAAGTCTCACTGTCTTTATCCTGCTACCCATTTCCCCCCTCTCTTTTTCTTCCCTCACTCTCTCCATCGTACCATTCTCCTCCTCCTTCCTCCATCTCCCTCTCCTCCTCCCTGTCTCCTCTACTACCCCCCCTTCTCCTCTTCCTTGCCCTCTCCCTTTCCTCCTTCCTTCCCTCCCCCTCTCTCTCAGGGACCTGGAGGGGGCAGCGGAGGCAGCCATGGAGAGACGTAGCGAGGGAGAGATCAGCACAGTCCTCTCCCGCTGTTCTCCAACCACAGACAGAGCCCTTGTCGAAAAGCTCAACCGTGCCAGAGCCACCGCCGCCAAAAAGTGACCTGCATTAAAAACAACTTGCCAGTTGCACTGGAGCCACCGCTGTCAAATAGTGACCCCTGTCAACATTAACCGCACTTGACGTACTCCACATTTATACACTTGGGCCCTCATCACATTTGGGAAAATATTGTTTGACAAAAGAAGGACATAAAGTTGGTCAAACTGACAGAAAAGCCTATAAGAAAACATTCTGCTCGTTCTCAAAATAATTGTTGAAACTTTTTGTTTGACACATTTTCTGGTGATGGTGGTGGGTGGGTTATCCGGGAACTCACATATTACTATTACTCTGAATCCAGTGAGTGAGTGTAATACACCCTCCTCCCTCAGAGGTGAAAGAGAGAAAACGGGGGCAGGCAATTTAAATATGGCCATTTGTTTTTGTTGTTTGTTTTTTAAGGATGTTATCATGTGACATTAAATTATGTTAATGATTGCACATTTCTGACCAATCAAATTTATTTGTATAGCCCTTTTTACACGCAAGCATGTCACAGAGGGCTTCACATATGCCCATAGAACTGCCCCTCAACCAACCTAAACCCTCAAGGAAGACAAGGAAAAACTCCCAAGAAACTCTCAACAGGAGAAAAAAAATGGAAGACACCTTGGGAGGAGCAATTCAGAGAGGGATCCCCTCCTCCAGAGACGGTTGGTGAGAGAGAGGAGCAGAACACAGGCTAAACATAGTCATACAGTGTCGATGGGTTTTTAAAACACCAAAATCCATTGTTCAACTTTATAGATGTAGGACAGGACCGGGAGACTCGCGACCAGGTCCAGCGTTGGCTGACCGACGACCAGGCAGGTGCTGACAACTCAAACCCCCCACCTATGAATTTTTGTTTGTATTTTATTTTTTTATAACAATGGACTTCCTGTAATACAACAATTTCTACCAGTGTGAACCCTGCCATATTGCAAATGCTGAGTTTGCCTTTTCCACTCAATGAGAGAGGAACTGCAAATCACAGGGAAGCCGCGGCGCTGTCACATGATTTGGAACAAATAAAGCACAAAGTGCATAAGCGAGTCTGGCGTAAAAATAAAATAAAGACCAGACTTCTCTGCAGTTGCGGATCAGGTACGTTTTCTGCGAAGGCTTTGCTAACCAGAATGGCGAAAACACAATTGTTTCTTGGTGAAAGTTCAACTTTGCTTCCTGGGAACAAAGTTACATGTCCGCAAAAGTCTGAAAAGGGCGCCATTGCTTATTAAATTGCAATTGTATTTACCAAGCAGTTTGAACTGTTAAGTACACTAATGGGTGTTTACACCATGATGATTTCCGATATTTATATTCGGCCGAAATGTTTACCAACCTTACGTTAGCCGTGATCACGCTTGCGCTTGTTTTCGTAGTCAACATGTCTCCGTTGTCTCACTGTTATATACAAACCTACATGAATGGCAGTATTGTGTCTTGAGTTTATACCAACAATGTCGCCCATAAGTACAGAGTGATGTCGTCTATAAAAGTGGAATGCGTGATAAAGGAGAAGAACGCTATTGGAGAGGGTCCAGTGTGGGAGGAGAAGGATGAGACCTTGCTGTACGTGGATATATCCGGGCAGAAGATACATAGGTGGAACCCTGCAACCAATCAGATACAGACTATGACAACAGGTGAACCAATCACAAATAGGCCATGACTTAGTAAACCAATCAGGTGCGAGGCCTTGGGGCAATCTGCCAGCCCAAATGGGTCATAAATTGATTTATGTCAAAATGTATTGCTTTATTATTAGTCAAACTGCATCTTAACATTGTAGAGAATAATTGCCTGAAATACTTCATGGGTCTTCTGAAAGTTGTGTAACACCAGAGTCCTACAGACATGTTATGGATAAGAGATGTAGGATCAGCCGCTTGTAGTGGGGGTCAACAGGGAACTTGTTTTTCCTTGCCTTTCATACTAACTTAACTTTCGTCACATAATTTCTCCCTCCCACTTCTGACCCTCCATCACACAATCTACACAATGTCACACGCACATACACTCTCTGTCCCTCCAACACACTATCAACACCCTGTCACACACACACATACACTCTCTGTTTTTCCTTAGAGAAGCCTGTGGGCTGTGCTGTCCCTCGGAGGTCTGGCGGGTATGTGATCGGGGAGGGGACTCGTTTCGCGGCGGTGGACTGGGGCTCTCAGGCCATCACCACCATCACTCACATCGACGCAGACAAGCCCAACAACCGCTTCAACGACGGCAAGGTGGACCCTGCAGGACGCCTCATTGCAGGTAGGCAGCAGTCAATCAATCGATCGATTTGTGAATGTGCACTCGAGACAAAATCAGATGTTTTGTGCACAATGTAAAGGTATTCCACCTGGCTCCTTAAAGTAGAAATGTACTGGAGTTGTCCTCTGTGACTAACTCGAATGTTCTGTGATGTTCCATGTACCTAGGTACCATGGCGCTAGAGGAACGTCCAGCGGTTCTAGAACCGAAGCAGGGTTCTCTGTTCTCGCTCCACACCGACCTCAGCGTGGTCAAACACTTCAGCCAGGTGGACATCTCCAACGGGCTGGACTGGTCCCTGGACCACAGAACTTTCTACTACATTGACAGCCTCACCTATACGGTGGAGGCCTTTGACTACGACATCAACACTGGGGGACTGAGTGAGTGATCTACACACACACACACGTGCACACACACACACACACACAGCCTAATCATTGTAGCAGGTTTGACTGAAGCCCCATGATTATACATGGTACTGGGATTGAGTGTGTGTGTGTACAGGTAACCGGAGGATGGTGTACAGGTTGGAGAAGGACGAGGGCATCCCTGACGGCATGTGTATAGATTCAGATGGTAGGCTGTGGGTGGCGTGCTACAATGGAGGACGAGTGATCCACATAGACCCTCACACAGGTGTGTGTTTCAGTTCACGTCAGAACCACGGACAAACCTGTTTGTGTGTGTGTGTGTGTGTCAGTGAGATTGTAACCACCTGACCCCTCCCCCCAGGCGCGCGTTTGCAGACAGTGAAGCTTCCGGTTCAGAAGACCACTTCCTGCTGCTTTGGGGGCAGAAACTACTCTGACCTCTATGTGACCTCTGCCTACCTGGGCATGGACGAGTCGGACTTGGCCAAGCAGCCACAGGCTGGCTGCGTCTTTAAGGTGCGTGCGTGTGTGTGTTTGCGGCCTTTGTGTCATGTTTTACATTCAGGCTTTTGTGAAGATAAGATTGAGTGTCAGTGAGTCTGGTGTGTTTATGCCATGCAGGTGACAGGTTTAGGAACAAAGGGGATTCCTACAAACTCCTTTGCTGGATGAGAGCTCTCCTCAACAAGGAGGACACTGACCTCTGCTAACAACACCACTGTGATTAGTTGTTTGTCCTCAAATCACTGCTACTAGTGTGTGGGTTAAAAAACAAGGTTTGTTGATTTCGGTGCTCTTGATTTTACTGAACAAAGAAATGTGAATAACATTGATGTAGCAGAGTTCAATGGTGTTTTAATTTTCAATGTATGTCTATTAAATAAATACATTTAAATACATTAAACATGAACATGTTTTAAGAGTTCTGAGATTAAGATTTAACGTCAGAAACTCTATTTTCTTTAACAAGAAAAGCACAGGAAACAACAGTCTTATGTTTTTTGTTTATTCAAATATTTGTTCATTCGGCAAATGTCTTACATTGCACACAAAGATAGCTAAGGCAAAACAAATTATTTTTAAATAATCTTTCACAGAAAGAATAAGGTGAATGAGAGGACTGAACTCCTCGAACTTTCTTCAACATTTACGAGACTAGGCAAGACGATGACAATCACCAACAACACACCAATCAGAATACAGAATCTCTTTCTACACCTAAAGCATTAACTAAACCATTCCACTGAATTCCGGGCCCTCTCATGCAGCACTGGTGAGCCCTGTAGAATACCTGTCTACTACTCTACACAGTCTAGTGGTCATGACCCTGATGATTGGTCACATGACCTGTGACGTTACAGACAGTAGGGGTCAGCGTGGTGAATAGAGAGCAGGAAGTGCAGTTTCACCATGTGACCCAACTGGGCCTCAGGGAGAACATGTGACCTGGAGACCCCTAGTTCAGACAGGCGTCACCTCGTCAATCATACTCAACCCCGAGACAGTTATAATCTCAACAACCCCATTTACCCCCACAGACAGTTAGAATCTCACCTACCCAACTCACTGCAGTTACCATCAACCCAACTCATCCCGTTTGTCTCATCCACAGCCAGTGTTACACCCCCGAGGTATATGTCCCTTTAGTACACACACACGCTCTCAGAGAAACCTGGAGCCAGTATATGTGATGATCTTGATGATATGGATCTTTTAACCTTGAAGATGAGCAGAAACGAGAACTGACACACACACATACTGTGACAGTGACACACACCCATACACATACACACAGACAAACACACATACTGACACAAACATACAGAATTAATGATGATGCTAATCTGTCTCTAGTCTAGCCTGACTAACATTTTATGGTAGACAGCTACGATTAAATTTGTGTATTTATTATTAACAAACAATTCATAAATGCTAGAAAAAAGGCATAAATAAAATACTTTCCCCTCAAATAACCTTAATCATGAATTACTATATAGAAGCTTGAGGGGGAGGGAGTGGAGGAGGGAGGGAGACAAAGAGAAAGACAGAAAGTCTGAGAGGCAGACTTAAACATGTCAAGTTTTAAAAGTGGTAAAGGGAGATGAAAAGAATCTGTCTCCTCATAGACTGACCAGAACATCCTGAGCTAGTGTTAGTTGCATTGTTCTTTAGTAAAGTATTCACAGTGTCATTATCTATACCTAATACTTCCTGTCTGACTACATGAACTGCAACATGCAAGACAAATCCCTATTAGTGCATCTGAGAGACAGGTAAGGAGAAACCATTTGTCCAGTACAGTAACCATAGCTACCCCGGAGCAATTTGGAATTGTCTGTCTGACCTAAAAAGGGTCTATTTATAGTTTTCCTCTACGATGACATTGTTTCATATAGAACATCTACTTGTCTGTGAATGCACAATAAATAACACACCTAGAGATAAAGTTATTAGGGGAGTGGGGTTAGTGCTTTGATTTTTAGAAAGTTAACAATGTACAAAAACATTAAATTGTACCATATTCTTGCATTGTTGAGAAACTAACTAATTTGTGCCACAACAAAAACTTCATGTAGGTAAAATCCAATACCAGAAATCTTCAGCACAAAGCACATAAAAAACAAAAACAACAAATGAACAAAATTAACAGAAGATGTGAGAAAGTAAACTATTGTTTGAACCAGATACAGAACACAGGCAACATGGCTGTTGCTTTGTGTCTTTTCAGCCCCCAAAATGCCTCAAAGTTTGTTTTCTGGGCTGTCGGACTTTGGCGTCCAGAGTCCAGAGTGCGTGATACTTTGTGCGCAGAGTTGGCTCAGATCAGGTTTTACATGGAGTCAGTAGAAGAAACATAACAGGTGCAGTGTTAGGAAAGAACTTCTAGAGTTAGTGAGGGTCTGGCCTCTGGATCACCAGTGACCTGGTAGAGACACAACAGTGCTGTGGTTCTCAATGAACACTATTTCAGAAATGAAGAAAAACTCTAAATTACACAAGGTCCATAGAAATGTCCAGAAGTAGAGAAGCCCAAAAATCTTACTGCTCTACATAAG
The DNA here is from genome assembly GCF_963692335.1 of Osmerus eperlanus. Taxonomy (NCBI): domain Eukaryota; kingdom Metazoa; phylum Chordata; class Actinopteri; order Osmeriformes; family Osmeridae; genus Osmerus; species Osmerus eperlanus. The sequence goes on from NC_085038.1 coordinate 4,277,595, forward strand.
TGCATTATGTTTATGGAAGCCAGAGAATTCATGATTTGTATAGTGTCTGTGTTTTACTTGTGTGTGCGCTTATGTGTGTGTTAGTGTGTATGTGTGTGTTGATGCATATACTGTATGTGTGTGTGTGTGCATCTTGATTTTCACTTCTCTGCATCCGCAGGTGTGTGTGTTTCCTCGCTGGTGCCGAGGCTAGGCTCTGCTCTGACATCTCCTCTGCTGGAGTCTGGGGGCGGGGCTGGGGCAGGGGGCGGGGCTGGGGCAGGGTTCTGGGCGGGGCCCGGTGGAAGCTGCTCCCTCCAGCAGGTCAGCTGACTCAAGGTGTCAGAGCCGGTGACATCACAGGCCTGCCCTTGGACCAGCAGGGGGAAGACGTGGTCCACCACCTCACACAGACGGCCGTACCTGAGACACACACACACACATACACACACACACACATACACACACACAGACACACACACACATACACACAGGGAACTTAGGATGGATGGAACGGAGAGACCCTTTCAGCCATGACAGGAAGTCAGTGAGAGGGAGACGTACGAGGAGATGTTGGTTTTGGCGTGTTCTTGTATCAGCTCTCCCTTGGGGTTGACGGTGAAGATCCTGTTCAGAGGAACCCCCACCTCCTTGTAAGAGTAGACATCCTGGAGAACACACAACACCACTTCTAACAACAACACTACAACCAACACATTCTTGATCAACATAATCAACTCTGCAGAACTACTATTCTCAAGACACAAACAGACAAAACCATCTAACACCACCCTACCAGCCCCAGCCCCAGCACCACCACCTAGCAGCCCCAGCACCACCACCCTACCAGCCCCAGCACCACCACCCTACCAGCCCCATCACCACCACCTAGCAGCCCCAGCACCACCACCTAGCAGCACCACCACCCTACCAGCCCCAGCACCACCACCCTACCAGCCCCATCACCACCACATAGCAGCCCCAGCACCACCACCTAGCAGCCCCAGCACCACCACCCTACCAGCCCCAGCACCACCACCCTACCAGCCCCAGCACCACCACCTAGCAGCCCCAGCACCACCACCCTACCAGCCCCAGCACCACCACCCTACCAGCTCCAGCACCACCACCCTACCAGCCCCAGCACCACCACCCTACCAGCCCCATCACCACCACCTAGCAGCCCAAGCACCACCACCTAGCAGCCCCAGCACCACCACCCTACCAGCCCCATCACCACCACCCTACCAGCCCCAGCACCACCACCCTACCAGCCCCAGCACCACCACCCTACCAGCCCCATCACCACCACCTAGCAGCCCAAGCACCACCACCTAGCAGCCCCAGCACCACCACCCTACCAGCCCCATCACCACCACCCTACCAGCCCCAGCACCACCACCCTACCAGCCCCAGCACCACCACCCTACCAGCCCCATCACCACCACCCTACCAGCCCCATCACCACCACCTAGCAGCCGCAGCAGGACTAACCGTGGCTCTGTTTCCAAACGCAGCATAGAAGGGCTCAGTGTTGGGTAGGAACAGCTGCTTGATGTCTGTCAGACACTCCACCTTGAACCTCTCGGGCTTCTTCTCTATCACCTCTCTGCCAAGGAGAGAATGAATGCATGTATAATTTATTCACAAGTAAAGTGTGTCATAATGAATACATGCGCTTGTATATTTATGGTGTGTATCTATATGGTGTGTGTATGTATGTGTGTGTGTGTGAATGAATCTATATGATGGATGTGTGTTTTTATATGGTGTGTGTGTGTGTGTGTGTATGTGTGTGTGTTTCTATACTATAATGACATGATTGTGTGCGTGTTCCCCACCTGTGCAGGGCAGAGAACAGACTGCTGGGGCTGAGCAGCACAGGGCCCATGGGCAGCATGGTGCCTTGCTCGTTGACCCAGTTCAGGTATCCCCGGGTCATGGCTGCCATGCCTATAGCCCTCGCTGAACAGTACATGAACTTATAACCATTCCTGAGGGAGACAGAAAGAGAGAGAGAGTTATTGCTTCCACTCTGGATGTGACTGAGGTGGGGGGGTGAAGGAGGTTCTCCTCAATCTATCCTGTCTGTCTGGCAAGAGTAGACTACACCATAGGAAGTTTGTAAACTTCTAGTGTGTGTGTGGTGGCACTCACTGGCTGACGCGGTGGTAGAGCCGGGCGATGCCCTGGTGGGTCCAGTCCTTTCCCAGGGTGGGCAGGATGTGGCCCAGGGTGTCAGATCTGGAGGGTGGGACAGAGCTGTTTACTGGAGTTAAGAGCATGTTGGCACACACACAAAGGTATGGCAAAGCACGGAACACATACACGCATCAAGGCCATACACAGGCTCGGCTCCAGATCAAATGGTCATCACCACCTACCTGGTGATGGTTCCGTCGATGTCGGAGATGACGATCTTGTCGTCCCAGCTCCACAGGTAAATCCTGCCCTGGCATCGGCAGGTGCCCTGGTACT